>NC_134483.1:388536389-388738889 GCF_040206685.1 Ascaphus truei | reverse complement strand
CTGAGCCGTGCGGACGCTCCGCGCTGAGCCCCTGCATCCTCAATGAGGATGCCTTGAGAGGGGGCTCACGCGAGCGTCCGCAGGCGTGCTGAAGAGTTGGAGGTTTCAGCCGAGCGCCAAGCTGTTTTTCAGTGCGCTGTCGGCTGAAAACCTCCAATCACAGCACAGCAGCGTCAACGTCACGGCGCCGTGACATTGACGTGTGCGTCGCGGGCGATTGGCCCAGCGACGTGACTGCCCCGCCTCCAACCACCTCCCCCCGGCTCCCCCCTGCGCACGCTGGCTCGCCTGCAAGTCCGTGCAATCGCGCTGACTGAAGCAGGCGAGCCTAAGCGTTAGTGCGCCTCCGCTCTCCCCACCCCTCTATGGCCCGGGCCTAATGCTATATGTTTTTTAACCCCTCATAGGTTTTCGAGATTATGGATTGAGGTGTGGAAAGGAAGACCATATGAATCTCTCTTCCCCTAATGTAACGCAAATCTACCAAACCTATTCAACTCACGATGATGTGTTTTGAAGTAAGAATTATATATATGAAAAAAAAAATATGCACAACCGATGCAGAAATATGTATTATATATGCAGAAATATGCAACTATTTAAACTATTTGATGCTGGCAGCTTATTAAATGGCAAGTGAATGCCTAATTTTGTGAGATTTTCTCATTTGCATAAGGCACGAATTTGTTTAATGAATTCAGCAAAATGTGTTTCCACGCGTAAATACACTTTACTGAATAAACCCCCATAGTACAACTATACTCGGATAACCAGAGTTCTCTCTCTGAAAACATTATTTACATTAGCCCAGAGGCATAACTCTGTCCCAGGTTGATCATGATCATGCGGTTCCTGCACAAGAGTTGCCCTTTATCTCTAACGAGCAGCCATAATAAGTGTTGGCAGGGCATGACATGCCCGCAGCTGTAAATACTGCGATGCCCATGTACTATTTCTATATGTATCTTCTAGAGAGGAAGTAATGACTTGCCATATTGACTATCAACCTCTAAGATCAGGGGTGCGCAAACTATTTTGTTTGCACTCCCCTGCCTGCTCGTGCCCCCCACACCGCTCATTACCTTTCTTCCGGCCTTATTTTAAGTCATGACGTCATGTTGCCATTTGACCCCGCGGCGTCATTTGACCCTGCGTTGTCATGGCGACATGTCGCCAGAAGCTGCCATAGAGAAGGTAAGGGACATACAGAGGCCTCATGCACTTCCCCAGTATTTTATTTAAATGTTGTGGGGAAGAGCGCAGGGCCTCTAATCACCGCGCTCCCCCTGAAAATGATGGGCCCCCAGTTTGCACACCCCTGCTCTAGATTGCCTTCATAAATCTTGCTATCATGGGTCCAATTGCAATTAGTTTATTAAAAAAGGTTTCTAAGGCTGCTACCTAACTTTTCAAGGATGCTGGTTGTAACCCCTTCCCAAACCCATCCTGGAGGAAATCCAACAAGTGGATCATTAGTGGCTTATATTGCCTTTTTCTGGCACCATAATAATTTTTTTTTACATACTCCGATAGATTCTGGAAGTGTTGCTCTTCCTTCGATCACATTAAGGTTGATATTGCATGATCCAATAAACCTAGGCCTCTTAACTATCTCCTTTCAATCTCTATGCCGTCAATCGTAGGCAACCTGGATTGCGATGACATACTGGACCTTGCGTCAGCATCATTCGGGAATCTCTCAATCACCAATTTTAAGAACCACAGTCTCCTTAGCCAACAGGGTGCTATAAAGACAATATCTGCTTTGTCCTTCCTGATGTTTTTCTGAAGTAATGTCTGACTGGAGGTAACGGCTTCGATTCTTTCTTCTAGATTTGATATCCAAGCCGTTACGTTCTGGAGATGCACGCCATTGCAGTAGCAAGTCGAATCGTTGCTCTGAGTGTCATATAGTGTTTTCTGTGGATTCATTCACCATCTGCCTGTGCACAGGATGGTTAAAAGCAGAGCCACCTTCCAATGGAATCTTAGTATTCTCAGCTACTCCGGCTATGGCCAAATGAACTTTTAGGTGAATTTAGGATATTACCTATCTTCCTTATTAAAGGGATACATCCTTAAAAATGTCTCAGTCATAGCTGGTCTCCTATCCAGTGATAACTACTGTGCAGATATTAGGATTTTGATCGAGTTGGGTCCAAGAAAAAAAAAAAAAAAAAAAAAAAAAATCGAACAGACTTTTTTCTGTTCCTAAGAAAGCCTAATCCAATACCTGTAGGTCTAGCTCTTCTTTAGTGTTTTCGATACTTCGAGTGGTTCTCATATTTTTAAATTAGCTTATAACTTGATTCCAATTTGAAAAATCCTGCTTCATTTTGAATCGTCTATTCGTCAGGAGATGAACATCCTTCCAGCTCTAAAAATCCTGCGCTCTCCTGAATATCTGTGATGCGATCTTCTTCTGCAGCCCATAGATGTCTGATAGATGATCCTTAGGCCCCCTAACCGCTAAAACCCCTTATTGGCAAAATGGCCGACTACTGCGCGTCCAGGGGTGAAGCGGCTACGGTGAAGGATCCCTCAGTAGCCAAACGCTTGTGCCAACGTGGTCATGGGAAAACGACCCCGGCCAAATTTCTGATTCCGCTGAACTCTGCCGTTGGATTTTTTTGCGACCCAAGTGCATTAAATTGTAGTTGCCCTACTCTTGGCCATTCCTCCAATCTACGGAAATCATTAGCGATTTTGATTTACTCCCCTTGGAGTGTCAACCCTGTTGCAGAGCTGTGTGTCATTTGCAAAATGTCATACTTTCCCCTCCAAAACATTTGTAAAGAGATACAATGGATATTATAATTTTGCAGAGATAGAACTGTATCTAACACACATCGGCATTACTGGACCCCCTTGTATTTTACTGCAAACAGATTACAACACGTCATTTATTTTTATCCTAAAGCCCAAAGAGCCAAGGAAACAAACACTCACCAGCCAAAGCAAGAAAGGTGTTCACTGATGAGCAAGTGTGGCTGGTAAAATTAGGTACAGATACATCTAGAAAAATACAGTACGGTACTATTATTTAAAAGTTCATGATTTCATTACTGCTCGTCATTCATGGAGAATTCAAGATTGAATTCATTAACTTCCTGTTTATTCATCATCCTGGGCCCGGTTCATCCTATTGGTTGGCCTGGCAGAACCAATCCAGGGGAACTAGCACATCCAACCAGGTGCTACGGGCAGCTGACACACAACACTCGCCAGATGTGGGTCATATTATACTTAGAAAGACAGAGAGCAGAGCCGTTCACAACAGTGAACGTACCAAGACTGATATAAGAAAGTGAGAACCAAGTAGAGAGTAATTAATTGGTTTAATCCCATATGGTAATTATGTCACAAAGGCAGGTGCACCCTGTAAACTAAGAATTGGAGACAAAATCTCAGAATCTTGTGTCTTTTCACATTATACTTTTATACTTACAGTCCCTTTCACATCCTCTCAACCAAGCCATCTGGTATAAGGAAGTGTCTATTTATGACGCATTAAAATGTAGTTGTGACTATTCCTCTTGTTGTCGTTAACGGTCTAGTATACAACAACAATAAAAAACAGGCAAGTACTGAGGTGGCCTATGTCTTGCTGCTCCAACACTGACCAGGCCCCGTGCTCAAGGAGGAAAGCACATTTGAAGACACAGAATAAATAAGGCTGGTAAATTGTGAGATACGGCACAAGAAGGGAAAATGAATAAATATAAACATTGCATTGCACGCCCATTTAGCATTGAAGAGGTGAGCCGCAGCAAGCACTTGCCTTTGGATTGTTTGCATCAAACAGACCAGTGGAGAGTCCGATCAGCACCGATGTTTTGCCTTTGGCTGGAGACGCAGAGCGAGAGCGAGGTGGCAGAGAATCGTCAAACGAGGACTGGGCAGAGATGTTAGGAGTGACCACACCACGTGGAAGTGGGACCCTTTCAAATAAAGCTTTGGGTGCTGTCGAGTTACGAATACAATTCTCTGGAAAGACAATAAACAACAGTGCTACTCCTGATGCCACTTGTACGTATAGCTTTATATAGATGTAGATAGGACATTACTTAACTGTTCATTGCTTGTTTGAGTAGTGACATCTAAAGTTGGTTTACATGCTACAGTACATGAGAACCTTGTGTGTCACCAATGAGCATGGAAGCGAAGTGTATTTAATAATGCAACATACTATATG
The DNA here is from genome assembly GCF_040206685.1 of Ascaphus truei. Lineage (NCBI taxonomy): Eukaryota > Metazoa > Chordata > Amphibia > Anura > Ascaphidae > Ascaphus > Ascaphus truei. Next base: position 388,734,694 of record NC_134483.1, on the reverse strand, counting down.
CACATATCAAACCTGAATACATGCAGACACTTGTCAAGATTTTTTTGTTTTTAAATAATCAAAATGGTTTGGGTATGTATTATCCTATACATCAGGTCATGTAATACATTATAATGGAAACAAAATGATTAACTCTCAATTTTGTATGTGTTCTAGACAAGTCAAGCAGACAAAAATTGCATAAATGTGAGTACTGTATTTGTACAAAAGTTATGACATTAAAGATTTAAATGTATAATTATGTCACGTGTATTATTGCTGTGAAGCGCTATGTACATGGATGGTGCTATATAAAGATCTACGTACTGTACATACAAATCTATTTAAACTCAAGTTAGGTCCTTGTGAAAATTGATCAGATGAAATAGGCGCTGGTCAGTAAAGAGGACACTGACCTGTTCCCTCTGGCTCGGGGGGTTCTGTATGTAGTTCAACTTCTTGTTCGGGTGATTTGGTGTCACAATCAGCAGCCTCCTGCCCCCCACTGAGACAAAAAATAATAGGAATGAAATGATTCATTGAATTTTTTTTTCTTCTTAAACCATATAATAGCCATTTTTCTGTGACCAGGCACAGACATTCAGCTTCAATGCAACAGTTCTGATGGAGAACACAGTGCAAGCTATGATGGCTGCATTTATCATACTTGCCTTGTCCATTAAAAAAAAACACATAAATCTCTCTCCCTATACACATATATATATATATATATATTATTGCACAAATATCAGAAATGGGCTTTAACCTCCGCCCCCCCTTCATTCACTGACCAACTTCAAATAACAACACAAATGTACGGGAAACGGTTTAAGTACCTTACACTAGTGATGATGAGTGACAATACAGGTCATAAAATATTGACACATAAGAGCCGTCTATAGAATTAATGAAGTACAGTATGTGCTGCATGTAGGTAGGGAAGCAAAGTGCTCAAGTAGTCAGACATGCATGTGAGCTGGTTAACACGAGAGCTAGTAACCTGGGTTAGAGCTGTACTATGATGCAGTTGGAGTGCTGTGCTCCCCACGAGAAGCTGTGCTCTAGAAAAAAGTCCCATATTTATTCAATTTCTTTAACGAGAAGGCACGCAGGCATGTAATACATTCTCTAGCATTACATATATAATCCAACATATGTTCTATGGCTTGAACAGTGTGAAAGCGAAACTGTAAACAGAAAGGCAACAAGAAGTAACCCCCTCCATGTGTGTTTACTAGTGTACTACAAAGAGTTAATAGTAATGCAGGGGATGCTAAGCTTCACCCTGTGGTGACAGAGGTAGTGTGTTACAGGAGGTATAAAGTGTGTCACATGAGGTATTAAACTAGGAAGCAGAGAAGTTCTGGGAGTTAGGTTCCAGCATGGGACGGAGAGGAGCCTCGGGAGTAGAGGTAGGGGATCAGTTCCCTAGAGTATAGGATAGGACAGACCCCCTTTTATTGTGTTGCAATCAGGTATAGTGCCCCATTAGTTAGGATCCCATAGTAGGGCCATATGAAAAGAGCATGCCCCAATAATAGGAATGCAGACATACCTCAGTGGGCAAAGCAGAAAAGCTACCAGGATGCCCTATAAGCTGATCCCCATCCACAGTATTCAGTACCCCCATAGGAAGTGGCAGTTCCAGAACAGGGCTGGAAAGGAACGCTACACAGAACAGGCCAGGATCTCCGCAGGGGCTCACAGTAAAAGGGATCTCCAAAATGGTATTATAAATGAGGGCCGGGTCCACAGTATGAAGCAACTACTATATCAAGTACATGTAACTCCCACAAGTGTTAAGAGTGGGCACTCGGGAAGACAAGTATCAAGAGTGATCGTGCTACGGATGAAATTAAGTATGACTATGTCAATCTACATGTACAGTGACAGCAATGTAACGAAGCATGGGAACATAAATCATGATTTAAGTTGTATTATAAAAACTCCTGGCGCCCATCATTTCCCCCGCCCAGCCGACCACAGACAAGGTAAATGATGGCTACTGTCAAACACGCAACTATCTCGATGTAACCTCCTGTGGGAGTCGGGCAGGGAGGGTTACAAATATATCACTGGGACCTTGTTTGGTGCTCATACCTATCACAATACAAAAGGTTACAGAGATTGCAAAATCGTACTGATCCAGGAGTCCTATAGCAGAAGGAGGAGGATACAGAATACTACTAGATACCTTTGCAATACAATGGTTTAGTGACTACTTACAAACTGGCCTGGACTAATTTTTATTAGTAGACATAGAAACATAGGCCGGGAGTCATCGATCTGACCGCCAGGTACCAAGATCCAACACTCAGTCCTGTGCCCTGGAAAAGCTGCCGGCTAGGCCTGACCTGGCTGTATCTGCCAATTAAGTCGATGACAGTTACCCCCAGACTGGGCTCGGTACCCCGCATGGTGCTTTGATGACTCCTGGTCTTAATCGTGTAAGCTCTACATCTATTTGTTTTATGAATTTGTGAGGGGAAAGAATGGAGTTCCAAAGTTACCTTTGCTCCTCTGTCTTTTCCTCCCAGACGTGTGTAACCCGGACAGGACACTCATTACCAATGTTCCGGTCACTCCGTTCTGTTTCTTCAAGTATCTCAGTCTCCAAATCGTCTGGATCCTCTGCTCGTAACAGGAAAGAAAAGAAATTAACAATCAGGCTTAGGACCACAAGGTCAAACGTCTGAAAAAAAATCAGGATTTTTTTTTGTGCCGATCAAGATATTTTGTCGAAGAACAACAAACAAAAACTACAAAATCAGTCTCTTTTTAGGCTTGAAGTGCCACCTTTATACACAGCTTGGGTCCAGTTTATGACCCAACTCGTGCACCCTCTACCAATGACAAGTCCGGAAAAGTGGCATCACTAGGTTCAATGCATTGAAGCACAGAGGTCACACAGGAAAGTCACCACAAGATAAAGCGGATACTGGGCTATATTTACCAAGCGGTTCCAAGACACGTCACCGTACATTTATTTGAGTGTGATGTAGTGTATCTTGGCTTAGCACGGATTAGTAAACAGGGCCTGTGATGTGTTCTCCCCAGTAAGTGTGGGGAAGGTAAAATAAATGCTTAGTTTCAGTTTTATATGTTGTGTCTTCCACAGGAGTTTAAACAGTGACATAGTTACATGGTAGAGGAGGTTGAAAAAAAAAAAAAAAAAAAAAAAAGACATATGTCCATCAAGTTCAACCTATGCTACATTTAGACGACAGATACTTTATCCTATATTTGTATTTACAGTATTTTGACCCTTTAAATTACCGTGCCATATTTTGTTCCACAATCTCCAAATGTTAGGTCCTCAACATATACACAGTTTGCACGTGAATATACTCACAAACATTACACCCATATACTGCCCAAAAAGGACTTGGTTCACTTTCGGCCAAGGCAAGACGCACCACTAAAGGACAGAGGCAGGTTTAACATTACATGTAGCTTATTATAGCTTTAAAAAATTATTGGAAAACAAACATTTCCAGGGTAACCGAATATTTTATAAATTTAATTTAACTTCTTTTGGTGATGAGACTGTTTGCGAACAAAAGACTGAGAACTAGCAAAGTAATGATGGAGCCATCATTAGTCAAAGATAAACATAAATACAGTAGCAGATCTGCTTGAATTCAGTGTTGCCAAAGAAAATATATATGCAGTAGAAGCTCCTATACAAGATACAAATAACTAAACAAAAAACTGCTACTTTCTGGGTGATTAAATGAGACGATTCATTCGTTTAAAGGTGCAATCCCATGTAGCTGGCTAGAAACCATAATTTTGTAAAGAACTGAGACAGCTCTGTGCAAGCAGCGAGATCAGTCAGAGGAGATCAAACCCTTCCCAAGTCTCAGCCCTGCATGTTTACAAACCAACTTTAAGGCAGCAATCCTGCCCATTTTCACTGTTGATGTTTTTATAGAATTTGATCTGGCAAAGAAGGGGGGGGGGGGGGGAGGAGGTGCTGCACAGTGTTTTTTTCAGCTCCTAGATATACTTAAAGTGTTAGCTTCCAGGGTTTTATTGCTGTAGCTTCAAAGATGACATTGCAGCTTCCTATTGGACAGCTGGACCTGGTGGCTATTTTGATCCCCAAAACGGCAGCTGAAACACCAGCAACATAAAGGTATCTTGGGAACCGGGCAGTCCTCGGAACTAAAAATAGTGCAATTCAATTGCAATAGGTTAAATTCCAAAGGACCCACCGGTTTAAATAATAATACTGTACTGTATATACATTAATATAATATATATATATATTTTGTTATTTTTTTTTTAGTAGTAGCTGGGATTACACATTGAAAAACAATATTACAAAAATACTTAAAGACGTACAATTTGTGTAAATAAGTCATGCACCTCTTAACCCTTTGAGTGCCGGAGGGGCCCGAGTGATACGGCTTCTCCGTCACTTGATTGCGAGTGCCGGTTTACCCCGAAGCGGTCATATAATCACCACAGGTGATGGAAGGGAAGGTGGCGAGTTCCCCCCCCCCCCCCTCCAACCCCCTTCCGTTCCTTATTGCAGATTGTTTCCCACGCGATCTCCCCTAGCAAAACCCCGCTCCTTGTGACCTTGGGCAAAGTCATTATCTCCCTGTGCCTCAGACACCAAAACCATAGATTGTAAGCTCCTCTGGGCAGGGACTGTTTCTGTTACACTCCTGTGTGCTTCATACAGCTGTACTGTAATTGTGACGTGCTTAGAGTCTCGTTGGGAGAAAAGCCCTAAATGAAATATTATTATTATTATTATTATTATTAAAACAAGCATTTTTTAACCTAGCGATTACGGGTCATGGGGCCCTCCCGGGTGCCACACCCCATGACGTAGTAGCTCCATCTAAGGGTTAAACCGGTCACTTTGGTCCTGGGAGGGGTTACGGTGACCTGCCCCTTTATGCTTTCAGGCCGAAGTCTGAGGGAGGGACTAGCCCCTTCATTGCTGAGGGAACAGTGGCCTCTCTCTCTGTTAATGAAGGGGCTATGAAATGAACGTCAGCAAACAGGGACAGCCCAATCACAGTCTTCCTTATCTCAATGAGACAAAGGCAATTTACTGTACTGTACACTAAATCAAACTAAATACCCAATGTTCTGTGCAATTAAAAGTCAGCCTGACATATGTCTTTCAAGGGGTTAATGCGGGGGCTTAACATATTAGAAGACAGAACTAAATGAGTTAATATGGCTCCCCCAAACAAGACTGCAATCTACAAATAAAGCTACAAGACACTGGGGGAAAAAAAAAAAAAAAAAAAAAGAAAGGGGCTTGCATACAAGTTTCACCAATGCTCTTCATTATCTCAGGCTGGGACTGGCCTGAACTGTATACAGCCAGGGTGGGCAACCCTGTCGCCATTCGCCACTTGTGGCGAATGGTCAGTCAAAGTGTGGCAAAGTGTGTCAAGAGTGACTCCCCCCGCATGCGTGACACCCCCCCCGCGCTCTTTTTGCCAAGCGCTTGTTCAGCGCTGCCATTCCAACTCAGCGCGATGCCAACCACAACATGGCCATTGCATAGGTTCAGGACACAGAGTGAGGAGGGCATATAATGAAATCCTGAAGCACCAATCAGGTTCCACATTTGAGCCATCAGCCCACCTACCTGACTCCCCTTCCAATCAGCAAGCGAGCCCTGCGAGCTTCGCCTTTCGCCCTCAATCAGCACTGAAGGTAATCGGGGCTGCGGGGACAGGAAAGTGTGTGCTATTCAAAAACACCAGCCAACCGGGTGCGAGTCCGGGAGCGCTGATCGGGTGGTGTGGGCCGGGATTGTCATTGGCAGCAGGGTGTGTGTGTGTGTGTGTGTGTGTATATACACACACACACACACACACACACACACACACACACACACACACACACACACACACACACACACACACACACACGTCCTCAAACTGTGGCTTGCTGTGTGTGAAAATGCCCTCTGGCTATGTGTGAGCCTGTGTATCTAGCTATGTGAGTGCATAAACGTCACTATTCCCTCAGGTTTATTATAACTTTCCAGTTTCATGTTTAAAGGGTTAAACATAGGTGATTGATGTTTTGTTACCCAAATCTGACACCAATAAGGATTAATTTAAAAACATTATGAGCTAATACTTGGTGTTGGGGTTGATTTCCTTTCCTCTTTGTCTGTTGTTACTGTGTGCACAGCAAGTACTTGCAGTCACCCACAGCCCCCTCTCCCCTTATCTTTATCATCTCTCTGATAAGGACAAGATATGCACAGGGTAAAGAAAACACTTGGTTGACAAGCACTTCCCTATTCAGAGCCCCCTAATAAATTGAACTAGTTAATTGGCAGTCAAAGTGTGGCGAATTAAGTAACAGATAGTTGTTTCCCATTGAAGCGTGGTGGCAAGTGAGAGTCCCCTCGCGCCCCTTTAGTATTGTATTGTTTTGTATTGTATGTCTTTATTTATATAGCGCCATTAATGTACATAGCGCTTCACAGTAGTAACACATGTGGTAATCAAATAAATAACAGATAATATAAATAACAGATCATGGGAATAAGTGCTTTAGACATAAAGGTAACATTAAGGAAGAGGAGTCCCTGCCCCGAGGAGCTTACAGTCTAATTGGTAGGTAGGGAGAACGTACAGAGACAGTAGGAGGGAGTTCTGATAAGTGCGTCTGCAGGGGGCCAATCTTTATGTATCATGTGTTCAGAATATCCACAGTGCTATTCATATGCTTCTTTAAGCAAGTGTGTCTTAAGGTGGGTCTTAAAGGTGGATAGAGAGGGTACTAGTCGGGTACTGAGGGGAAGGGCATTCCAGAGGTGTGGGGCAGTCAGTGAAAAAGGTTTAAGGCGGGAGAGGGCTTTAGATACAAAGGGGGTAGAAAGAAGACATCCTTGAGAAGAACGCAAGAGTCTGGATGGTGCATAACAAGAAATTAGGGCTGAGATGTAAGGAGGGGCAGAAGAGTGTAAAGCTTTAAAAGTGAGTAGAAGAATGGAGTGTGAGATGCGGGATTTGATCGGAAGCCAGGAGAGGGATTTCATGAGGGGAGAGGCGAGTACACCGGCGGCGGCAATAGTGCTGAGGGGACGAGCGGAGGAGAAATAACAAATTTTCGCATGCGCAACACAATACCTCAATTTTAACACGTTGTGGCTATTTTCACTTCTAATTCGCCACACTTGTGGCTACATTGAAAAATAAGTTGCCCACCCCTGGTATACAGCATAAAGGATCACAGGATGCATGTTTGATCATTCTCCTACTTGATCGCAAGTATAGGGCTATTGCTTTCTCACAAGGACCTATCAGTCTGTGCTTTCCAGAAACTGCGAAACAGCAGTCACCCAGCTGAACTGGGCCAACATGGGAAGATAACACTTCTGCTATTAATCCCTGGAGCACGCATTGCAAACAGGACTCAAAGGGCATCTGGGGGGTTATCAATCAAAAACCTGGTGGTCTTTTATCCCTCTCAGATGCAAACTCGGAAAAAAACACTTTAAATAAAAGACATTGACCAGGCATGGCTACAAGTTATCATTCCCTTTAGGGGAAATGGTCAGATCTGGTTTACAGTTTGCAGATAAACATGAAAGGATGAGAGAACAGAGTGGAACCCCAGGCGAGAGAAGGACTGTTTCTCAGGATAACAGCCTATGGTGGAAGTACACAGAACACTGAATACAGAATAGGGGATGTGTTTCTGGCTGTTCTAAATAATGCACATTCTTTTGACTAAGCAACAAACAACCTGATAAGCACCAGAATAAATCTAAGGGCTTTTATTTGAAAAATAAAATAAAAAATAAATATTTAATAGCTACCAAAGGTTTCATTTTTTACCCTTGAAGCTTTCTACTGAATTAAGAGAGAGACACACGTATGTTTGTGTGTGTGTTTGTGTGTGTGTGTGTGTATACACACACACACAGTATATTTATAGTGTGTATATATACACACACTATATAAATAAATATATATATATATATATATATATATATATATATCTATATCACTCTATATCTATATATCCTTTTCAAACTACATCTACAAATAAAACAGTTGTAATGTCATTATATTATCCCCATGAATCAGGAGTCCTGTAACTTGTATTTGTAATTAAGGACCCAGGACAAATGGAACAGCTTAAACCTTTCTTCATTGAGGCGGTCTAAAAGACACTAGATAACCAACAAGGGGCTAAGAAACAAAGAATGTCATAAGGGGTATAAATACATAGCTGTTTTGAGGGAACACATAGTATGAAAGACCAGGGATAAACCTTTTTACTTAGAGAGTCAGTGTACAAGGTTATATCAGTTATTTGTTCGGCCTCACATTTTGTTGGATGAACAGATTAGGCTCCCTGGAGAAGTATTTTGCCTTGAGCCAAATGTGGGAGCTACAGTATATTCCAATTTCTAATTGAATAATAATTTACTATTATACATCAAGAGGGCATGTACAACTTTAAAATATCCATAAAGGAAACAGCTAGTAAATGAAAATAAACCCAGACCAATGGTACAATATTAGACAGTAGGTAATCGCATGATAAGAATTTGCAGTTTGCAATATTTGTAGCGTTTCCGATGAAAGCTCCATCAGCAAATTGTCTTGTAGGATCGTTGAGCATCTAATATAACAAATAAATGTCCTTTATGCAGAGTGCTTATGAAAAAATGTAAAAACAGTACGATTGTAAGTAAGACTACAGCCTAATTCAAAAGTATCCCCAAAGATGCACATCAACAGTTGAGGAGCTGTACAATATTGCATTATATATAATTAAATCATTCAGATATCCTTATTTTCTCCCCCTAGTTCAGGAGGGAGATACTGTGGATTTGTTATGGTTTTAATTCTGGGGAGGTTGCAGTAAATTAAGATTGTAAAACTTGGTTCAGTGTCTCCAGGAATGGCACATCCTCTACTCTTGTCCACTACTACAGCGTATCGTATCAGGTGGTGAACAAGGGGGGGCGGGAAGGTCCAGAAGAAGCAGAAACTTTGTCTTACTGTCACAAATGACTGTTCAAAGACCTAACTTTGTAATTACTAAAGCGGTCTTACAAAGCTCTTACCATAAGGTTGGCTCTCAGCCTGGTTAGGACTGCACATAACAGTGGATTCCTGGTCTGGTGTTGGCGACTGCTCCAGTTCGGAGGTTTCTGGTACATTGGGAGCACCTGAAAGATTCTCGTCAGCAGGAGAAGCTTCTTTTGCTTCATGGTCTTCTAGCGAACGATCTTGCTCTCCATCTCGTTCTTCACAGAGTTCATCTACACAAAGATATTTTCACAGATATTAAATGCATTTTATTTTTCTTCCATATATGTAAGAGTTTGTATAATATGACAAATTGTGTCGCACACACACACACACACACACACACACACACACACACACACACACACACACACACACACACACACACACACACACACACACACACACACACACACACACACACACACATAAATGAGAGACATCGTCCAATCACTCACCGCTTGTGGCCTGCAGCAGTTCTGTCTGGAGCTGAAGCTGAGCCTCGCCGAGGATCCTCAGCACAGAGTCAACTGGATCCTTCCCCCATAGCCGCCTCTGGGGTTCTCCTAAATCCAGCAGGATAACCCCCCCTATCGTAACATCTAAAACAATACAAAGCAGGATAGTGCAACGCTTGTAGAGCTTTTATCTGAATAGGGGTTACATAGTTACATAGGTTGAAACACATTTCTCCTTTAAATAACCCCCATTAACATTCCTACCTGTCTTGTTTTTAGTTTGGTTAGTTAGTTTTAGTATGTTCTTTAAAACTCCTCTTCGTAAAGCTGCAGACCAAGCATGTGTGTTTTTTTTTTTTTAAATAAATCAGTTCTGTACTATGAGAAAATACTTGTAGCATTTTTCTTAAACAACTCTGAATTACATTTTTAATGTTTTATAATTTAACAAGATTTTTTTGTTTCTATAACAACCATTTACAAAGTCACACCCCCCTCCTCTTCTGAAACAGCCTCTGGCAGACCCGTTTTTGAGCCCTGCCCTTTCTCTAGCAGTGCACCAACTGTATCTAGTGATTGCCTGGTCACATGACCTTCACCACTGAACTTTGCATCTTTGGTCCTCTTCTGCTGCACTAACAGCCATTTAGTGAACCCCTGAGCCGAATCTTCGCCAATCGATTACAGGAGAACGGATCGATCGGCAACGTAGTTAATTACTTATCAATGTATGGATTGTATTGATGCACGTATTAAAGGGGATTTTTTTCAATCTTGAATGAAACAAAACACTCTGAGACAAGATTAGGTGGTTGTGCTATGGGTAAAAGATAAAGGTTACCAAGAAATGTTTTTTTTTTTTAAAGCTGTATTACTGCCTAATAATTATTTATAATAGTTACTATGTAACTATGTAACTATGTAACTATAGTGAGGGGACTGTTTATTTCAGAAATATGATAATTGCTATTAGGAAGTGACTTCAAAGTACTGTACAGGTATATTACCTTTGCACATATGCTCTTCCTCTGGTCACAATATCAGGTGTTCCACCAGAAATCATATTCCCCCTATACTAGTGTTTGTACTCAATACATCTAGGACATTGTAATGAATGGTAAGCCAAACGCAGATACATCTTCTAAGTAAGACAGGTACCACTTATGATACATGTACAAACACACTATTTTAGACATGAGAATGCAGTAATACACGCATTACAACACACGGCAGAAAAGAGACATTAATATAGTTTTAGGACATTGGACATGCCACACAAGGAATGGCTTAGGTAAGATATACAATAGGATACTGCATATGCTATATGTGGAAATGTATACCAACTTCCTCCACTTATATGTAAAATAAAGTAGGTTATCCCAGGACAATAGCACACACACACTACTGTATGATTTCCAACAAAACGTTTCTGAAGAAGCCCACACAATGCAGAGTACCTGTCACTGTGCATTTAAATGTACTAACACAATGACATTTATTTTGTTAGAGCAAACAAAATATTTCACCAAGATCGCTGCACTGGGCCTTTCTGTTTTTGTTAAAATATTTCATCAAGATCGTACAGGTGTCAGAAGATAAGAAAAACTAAAAAACCACTAACAAACACAAGCGGTTTCCTGTAAAAATGTTCATTGCAAGCACAACCGTGATTAGGGAATGTAACGCCAACGACAACAATATCTGGAAACATGACACTAGTGGACAAATGTGCAATGGCCCCAATTGCACTTACTCTCAGCAGCGAGCACCGTGTCCTCCACGAGGGTGAGTTGTGAGAGGGGGATTACAGGAGGTAGTCCGGCCTGCCACTTCTTACGGTCAGCGGCTGGTGGGTCTGTACTTTTCTGCGGCTGCTCCTCCTCCTCCTCCTCTGTAAGTCGTTGGGGACCCTCTACCTCCACATTCTGCGTTACCGGCTCTACCTCTTCCTGAGCTTTGAGGTTCTGATTTAACCTACGGAGTATTTCACGCTTTTCACTCTGAAATATTGCAATGCGGCATGTATATTTAGAAGGATGACCCCCATCTCTACCACAAACGCGTGCGTTTCAGGCCCCTCTAGAATGAAATACATTTAAGGAGCAGTCCCACCGATTAGCACACTTATTAAGAACCTGATTACATATTGGGGATTGAAGCAGCATTCCCCCATGCGTAGCTCAATTACAATGCTTGTAGGTTTGGAACCGGCAAATTCATTTGAACATTTTTCCCGATTTGTATAAAAGAACTGTAAACATGGCCGCCTGGGTTATTAGAAAGTCACAATGTCATCTCTGATTTGTGACCCCGGCGGCCATATTGTTCTCCCAGATAAGTATTCTTGTTCAGGAGATTTAAATTCAAATTGTGTGGAAAACCGGGCAACCTTCCCATCAAAAGGTGGGAGCGACATGGCTGAGCTTGGTGGGAAATCATGGATTGATGAAGGTTAGTATGTATGTATGTATGTATGTATACACGCGCGCGCACACGCGCGCGCACACACGCACGCACGCACACACACATTTTTTAATACAATGTATTTTTGAAAATAGGGAGTCTGAATGAATGCGGTAAGAGGTTTTTAGCCTAGTTTGTTTCACTGCAATGATAAGGTAATTAGATTCACCAATGTCACATCCATATCTGAGAGCTAGCTAGCGACGAGGAAAATGAGGCACAATTAAAGACCGCCACATTACATTTTATGGTTAAAAATATTTTGCGCATGAACATTGACAAATAATTTTAAAATATTACTACGTGTCTGAAATTTCTTAAGGCATCAACCACCTACTTGTAATTTATTAAGCCTATCATGGTCATTAGATCACTTTGGTCCAGTATAGCACTGAACCTTAAAAGCCAATCAACCCACAACACAAAACCAAAGAGAGAGAGATGCACTAACTTGGATTGAGGTCTCTGACTTCTTGGAGTCCTCAGTGGTTCCCCTGATTTCTGTTACATCTCCATCCTTGCAACGCCAGAGCAAATAAGAGAAAGGGGAGACAACAGGGGAAGGGAAAAACCTGCTCGTCAGGTGTATTATATCTGAAAACAGGTTTGAGGAACAAAATGACCTCACAGAACAGTGATAACCTCACAGAGACACCTTCAGTACAGCTTGGATTAGCGAACAAAGCCCTGTAACACGGATGTTGTTTTACAAAACCCTTTATCAAGATTTTTGCCTAATGGGAGGTTGTCAGAAGGCAGCCGTGGTTTGCGGTCATCTTGCACAGGGCAGATTAGCCACAAGAGAAAAAAAATGCATTTGAAAATTACATTTTTGTATGACAACAGGAATAGTCGTTTGGCATTGAAACCCATTGTAGTACGAAAATACGTTATTATTCACTTTGTGCCCCCTGCGCTCAATTTAATCCCATAATCAGAGCAGCTTTCATTAAAGAAGAACTATTTAGATCCTTGAAACGCTATGTGAGGGGAATACGGCCATTCTGTCAAACGCAGTTTTATCGGTTAATTAGCTACTTCTTTGCCAGAGCCGCCTGCAACGCATCAAACGGAGATTTCTCCACTACAGAAATCGGAGTAAAGTACAGGAGCATTTATTTCTCACCCCGAAATTACTACAAGCTGCCTGGCTGGAGGACTTGTGTTTTATTCAGAGTGCAACAATGGCCTGTAAGAGGACAGTCCTTTATCTCTTGTGCAAAAGACGTGACACTATTACATGATTAATACGGTGTGCCATCCTGTGCAGGTTTATTTATTTTTATTACCATCATATGGCTGTATTCAAACGTTTGTAAACGCCAGAAACCTAAACTGTGTAATCAAATCTGATAACAATGTCTGGTTATATTCAGAGTCAATCACATCACCACAAACTGAAATATTGCCCGAATTTAACGTGAATGCTAGGAAAGTATAGACACAAAATAAGTTCCTATGAGTAAAAAAAGTGACAAACTCTCCACCATACAGGGTCCACATTGAAATGGACAAGAAGCAAAAAGTGACACACTTTGAGTGCTCATTTGCATGTCATTACCCAGAATCCCTTGCGGCAGTGGAAGCACTGTATGCTAAGAGATAATGGGGAAAAGCAGGGTTGCAGACCTGTCTGAGACACCTTGAATGTGCTCACAAATAGTATTGTTATTTGATGAATATATAGTCATGGGCTTCAAGCTGTGAGATTGTGGCCAGAAAGTTCATTGGGATCGGTATTATTCAACATTTTTTACATATAAAATTTCAAACACTGCACTTGCCTCTAAAATCTAAAACTGTTACACAATCAAAATGTTTAAGTTGCTCCCTCCCAACAATTACCACTTTCTTCTTTGACATCAGATCATACTTTAAATTAGCAGCATCATGGAGGGGGGCAAAGAAAAAAAAAGTCAGGGAAAGACCTGGCCATTTTCCATCACTGCCTGACTCCTAATATTATTGTATTATCATTTATGTAAAGAATCCCCTACATATTTTTCCTATTAATTTGCCAGATCGCACAAGTTCCAGTCACATGCTCTCGGGACTTGCATCCTCCAATGACCAAAAGGACCCATCAGTGTGGACCACTCACTTCTCGACCTTGAGCAAAATCCCATACAGGTCTCTATGTGTGCAGACGTTGGGAAGTGTGTGTTCTGAAGAGAGATGAGAGCTTGGCGGTGGTGGTGGAGGGACATGGATTCTAGTGGGGGGGGGGGGGAGAAAAAGAGTCTTGTTTTGGATATTGCTCACGGTAGGGAAGTGAGGGGTCCACGCAGATAATAGGAATAGTTTAAATCCGATTGGTCAATGGAGGATACAAGTCCCAAGAGCATGCGATTGGGACTTGAGCTGTCTGGTAAATTAGTGGGAAAAATATGTAGGGGGTTTATTACATAAATGATAATGAAATAATATTAGGAGTCAGGCAGTGTTGAGAAATGGACAGTTCTGGAAAAATAAAGTGCTGTCATTCGTACATTTGAGTACTTCTTGACATTTATTTTTAGGACTTCTATGTAAACTCATTGCCACTGCAATTTATGGCATCAGAATAATCCCATACTAGAAAAGCCTATTAGCCCCCCTGTATTTCTAAGCGAGTGAGGACACATTCCAGTGAATTCCCCACATAATGAAAACATTGTCAGAGTACATACAGCGCCCACACCCCGGAGTGCAGAGGTCATAGATATGGCTGGTGTGGTTGGCTTCACATGAGGCTGCCCCCTCACAGGGGATCCTCCCACTTCTAGGCGTGCGTGGCTTGGAGAACCAGGCGCTGCTCCTGCTGCGTTTATAGGCCCATTAGGATTCTTAAACCCCCGAGCTGCCAGCTGCAAGAAACAAAAAGCATAACATTGGCAACAATAATAATAGCATGTTCTTGTATAGATAGCGCTGCAAGGTTTTACGTAGCGCTTTACAGAGACATTTTGCAGGCACAGGTCCCTGCCCCGTGGAGCTTACAATCTATGTTTCTGGTGCCTGAGGCACAGGGAGATAAGGCGACTTGCCCAAGGTCACAAGGAGCCGACACCGGGAATTGAACCAGTGCCAGTCAGTGTCTTTACTGAGCAGCTCTTCTCCCAACCTAACAATGATAATGTTGATCCAGTAAAGGAACATATATTAGCTAATGACTTTTCAAAACGAAGCACTAAGGCTGGTTCTATAGTGCGGGCGCGCAGCAGTTTTAGTTGGCTGAGGATAGCCAGCCATTCTATAACAGGTCCGCGCACGAGCACGGCAGGGAGCTTGGAGCGGACCGACGAGGGAGAAGATGAGGAAATTAATGATTTTGCGCCGCTACCAGCGCTTTAATGTATGTGTGTATGTATGTTTGTGTGTGTGTGTGTATGTGTCAAAGTTAAATAAATGAAAATTATTTTTATTACAACATTTTTTTTATTTAAAAAAATATTATTTAATACATAACTCACAATCTCTACACACACACGCACGCACACGCATGCACGCACGCGCATTATAGAACGGCCTTACGGCCCATATGCTACGAAGCAGATTCTCTGCGTCAGGGAAGCCTATAAAAGCCCAAACTAAAACAACATAAAACACACACACAAATTACATTCTAATTTATTTAGGCGGATGCTGAGAACGTTGCAGCACTTTCAAAATGGTATTACACAGAATAGTGTCTATTTACTAAATATTTTAGTGACTAGAAATATTTTTCATTAGCACCAAATAGAAAATGAGTGGAGAATAGAAGACATCAGTTGTCCTGTCTGTGCCGCGTATGTTCATTATGTCAAATGATGTATGTCCTGGGTATGCCTAAAGTGCATGGGTGTGGTGGCAACCTGGTGGGGGGCTACTGATAGCAGCGTAGTTTCTACAACATACCACAATATTGTAACCGTTGGAATAAGGAGACTATAGTGTGCCTTAAAACCATAACCCCCACTGCTTTGCAGCTATTCCATGGTTGGAGCAAGGCCAAGGGACATCACCCCGACAGAAACGCACCCTAACATAGGCCTGAGGTAATTAGCATCAGCTCTGATCTCTTGCTCTCTGGCAGAAGCTGCAACCACCGAGGCGCTGAACGTCCGGACTCCATCTGGCCTTTGCACAGTCTCAATGTTCTAAAAAGCGGGGTTTGGCAAGTCTATGGCAGCCTCCAGTACTTCATTATTTAGCCTAGACCAGTGGTTCCCAACCTTTTTTTGGTTAAGGAACCCCATGTGAAAATCTGAGGAACCCCAACCCTCTCTTACAGCGCGTCTGACATCAGATGCATCGTAAATTCTTCTGTATTGGGAACAATTTTAAAATTACCTGAACATTTCAGGGAACCCTTTAGGAATGACGGGGAACATATGAGTTGAAGGTCTGGCTTTGATGACTGCATATTTCAGGGTGGTCTGCTTGCCTCTCTTTTAGGAAGGCAAGGCCAAAAAGCTGCCCCCAATCAACTTATCCTGGCCAAAATAAAGCGACTCTCACGTAGAAATGTTTGCTCTCTGACCCCTGTATTTGGTTCAAACTCTGGGTTTACAGAAAACGGCATTACATAGGAGGATGTACAGTGCGACTTGAGACGGCTAAAAAGTGGGGTTCCCCTCGAGGGCAGTACCCCAAAATGTGTAAAAATGATATGAAGAGGTTTACCATCAATGTCTGGAGCTGGAAAGAGTGTGCAGCACACCCCAGCCAGTCTGGAGGGAACTTCGGAGACTGGGACCAGATCAGTATGAAACAGCTCTGATTCCGAGGATGGAAGCAAAGCAGGAAATAACTAAGCAGCACAATGTAATCTTGTATCCCAAATCGGAAAAAAAACAGGGATTGGTGAAATTTGTAACAAGCTGTGTTGCTCTGGGATTTGGCATGTTAGTCGTAAGCGGACTCAGACATTTACGTGTAAATCCTGATCCTGAGAAGCAACGGTTGCCTACATATGTAGCAAGTCTTAGGAGCCTATTCTAATAGCTTCAATGTTATCACTGCCAAAATCGAACGGTTTGGCATTTTCCTACCTCACGGTCTGACACTTGTGTTACCACAGTATTCAGAAAGAGTTATCGCAAGTAAGCTACTGTGAGGTAGGAAAATGCCAAACCGCTCGGGATAGCAGTGCTTTTATCGGTCTTTTTCTAAGTTCTGCCAGCAGCCTGTAAGAGCTGCATAGAGAGAGCTGCTTCTCCCTGCACAGCTCTTACAGGCAATCGCACTGTTTTTATTTAATTTTAATAACAGTATTGAAACCTCCGGAGCTGAACCACATTAATTTCAGCCTCAGGGACCCCCTGCTTCCTGAGTTACAGGCTCCGGCATTGGGTGCCGATATCTCCCTGCATTGTTTAAATCTCTCGCCTCACGCGACCGGGACATTTAAACAATGCCGGGCGATACCGGCACCCCTGTAACTCAGGAAACAGGGGTTCCCGAGGCTTACATGAATGCAGTTCAACTCTGGAGACCCCCTGCTTCAATACGGTGTTATTAAAATAAAATCAAAAACAACTTAATGACCTTAGCGGCTAGCCGCTAAGGTAGTGAAGGGGTTAAACTAGAGTACCTGGTTTGTTGGGGTTAGAGGGGGTGGGTGAAGAGGGTAGTTTCCACAGGATGGGTGGTTAGGCCTACCGGGAAGGTTGCGGGAGGATTAACCCCTTCATTACATTTGTGGTTACTACTGCTAAGGTAATGAATGGGTTAACCCCTCCCGCTACACACCCCAGAGGCCTAACCACTCACCCCGGGCAACTACCCCCTTCACCCACCCCCTTTACCCCCAATAAACTTTAAAATGTAATACAAACACCAATAAAACCAACACACCCATTGGTTGCCAGTGTGGTTACCTATGCCCTCAATGGGAGTATAGATATCTCCAACGGCAATGAATGGTCACCCTACTGCCCACCCCTTCTCCCCCCAAACAACACCCCCCCACCCCCCCAACACATAGAGTACAGTAATGGGCAAAATCCCTATTATCCATATCTGGATAATAACGCATTTGCACATACAAAATAAAATATTACCCGGCCAGCATAAAAGTAAATTAAAGCTGCCTGTAAATGTATTTTTATTGCACAGGATAGAAGCAGGGGGTCTATGGAGCTGACATTAATGCGTGTCAGCTCTCTTGACTCCCAGCTTCAATCCGATGCAGTAAAAATAGGTGGCGAGATGAGAACCTGCGAGTTGCAGCAGTGATGTGCATCTCGGAGCTACTAGAATAGCTCGATTTCACAAAAAAGAAGAGTTTGAGTATTTTTTGGAGCTCCCGCACGGTTTGTCTGTGCGGGAGCGTGACCGATCGGGGAGAAGCACTTCCCCAGCGAGTTTGGCATGTTATCCGAGCTTTCTGAATAGCTACACTCGCAAACTCGTCCGAGGAGTGCTCCAAATGCTCGATAAGTCACTTATCGAAGCTACTAGAATAGTCCCCTCGCTGTTCTTGTGGCAGCGGAAACAAATGCGTAAAACCGGGGCCCGATTGCGGCCCCAAGAACAGTAAGGTTTGCGGCCCGGAACAATTAACGTATTTTGTATATACATTCAAAATATGGGCTTATTTTATGGAAAACAAGAACATATTGTATTCAAGTGCCATTTATTAAACAGGCCCAATGCAAATAAATAATTCCCCCGTAATAGGAGTCGCAACTGCAGTGGCTGGTAGCTCCGCAGTTCTGGCTTGCAGTGCCCTCTGCCTGCCTTTCATGGAATTGCACTGTAAATATCTTATTTGCCTACAAAGGAACCTGAAAAACCTCCAAACCCAAGACCGCTCAACAGCAGCCTCCAAGTCAGTAAGAAGCTTGGGCATGACCAGCAATAGTAATCTCACAATGGATGTCAAAACAGACAGTCACGTCCTGCCACTAACACCTCCGCTCCATCAAGAGACTCAAGCCTCTAACCTAGGGGAGAAGGCATGCAGAATGTCATCCATCCTCTGTTCACCTCCAGACTCGACTATGCTAATTCACTATCTTGGCTCGCCAAACAAGCAGATCCACTGTTTGTTTTAGCTGCTGTGTTATTGTGAGGATCGGGTGCAGGCTCCAGCCCCGAGTGTGATCCAGACTTTGGTACAGCTGGTGCCTCATCAGTGCAGGCCCCGCCGCCCAGCAACAAATGAGGGGCCTGATTCTAATATCAGCTTCTGCCGTGTGTGAAGCCGTTCACCCATTGGCTGTTCCTCCTTTACAGGTTCAGCAATTGCCTCTGCAAAAATCGGCTGAGCGTAATAGTTCTTTACTTGTGACGTTGTGCTGGTCGCAAACACTCCGTTTTGCCCCGTCCTGCCTTGCCCCGTCCTGCCTTGTTCTGTTTTGCCCCGTCCTGCCTTGTTCTGTTTTGCCCCGTCCTGCCTTGTTCTGTTTTGCCCCGTCCTGCCTTGTTCTGTTTTGCCCCGTCCTGCCTTGTTCTGTTTTGCCCCGTCCTGCCTTGTTCTGTTTTGCCCCGTCCTGCCTTGTTCTGTTTTGCCCCGTCCTGCCTTGTTCTGTTTTGCCCCGTCCTGCCTTGTTCTGTTTTGCCCCGTCCTGCCTTGTTCTGTTTTGCCCCGTCCTGCCTTGTTCTGTTTTGCCCCGTCCTGCCTTGTTCTGTTTTGCCCCGTCCTGCCTTGTTCTGTTTTGCCCCGCCCTGCCTTGTTCTGTTTTGCCCCGCCGTGTTCTGTTTTGCCCCGCCGTGTTCTGTTTTGCCCCGCCTTGTTCTGTTTTGCCCCGCCTTGTCCTGTTTTGCCCTGCCTTGTCCTGTTTTGCCCTGCTTTGTCCTGTTTTGCCCTGCCCCGTCCTGCCTTGCCCCGTCCTGCCCTGCCCCGTCCTGCCCTGCCCCGTCCTGCCCTGCCCCGTCCTGCCTTGCCCCGTCCTGCCTTGCCCCGTCCTGCCTTGCCCCGTCCTGCCTTGCCCCGTCCTGCCTTGCCCCGTCCTGCCTTGTTCTGTTTTGCCCTGTCCTGCCTTGTCCTGTTTTGCCCTGCCCAGCCTTGTTCTGTTTTGCCCTGCCCTGCCTTGTCCTGTTTTGCCCTGTTCTGTTTTGCCCCGTCCTGCCTTGTTCTGTTTTTCCCCGTCCTGCCTTGTTCTGTTTTGCCCCGTCCTGCCTTGTTCTGTTTTTCCCCGTCCTGCCTTGTTCTGTTTTGCCCCGTCCTGCCTTGTTCTGTTTTGCCCCGTCCTGCCTTGTTCTGTTTTGCCCCGTCCTGCCTTGTTCTGTTTTGCCCCGTCCTGCCTTGTTCTGTTTTGCCCCGTCCTGCCTTGTTCTGTTTTGCCCCGTCCTGCCTTGTTCTGTTTTGCCCCGTCCTGCCTTGTTCTGTTTTGCCCCGTCCTGCCTTGTTCCGTTTTGCATTCCAGTGACCAGGACCACTTTCTACCTTTCACTACCCTCAACCTTGGCTTGGATATCTACCACTCTACCTCCTACTACCCTCGACCTCGCCTAAGTGACCTCAACAACTCTCCAGTATCCTACCCTCAACCACGGCGAAGTACTACCTTACTTCTCCAAACCCTGACCCGGCCAGACGACGACGAACCTGCACTGCGGACGAGGCCTCTCGGCTTCAGGTCGGTGATTACAACTGCCCACCAAGGCCTCGCGGTCCCGCCCGGTTTGGGGCAAGCACTCATTACAGCAGTTATGAATTGCTTACAATCAGCAACTCTCACAGACACAAGCACATCGGTGGGACCCCGAGAGAACTTGGCTACTAATCAGACAGCAAATTCAGTTCCAACATACCCTGCAGAACGCATTATCCGCATCAGCTAACAACGCACTGCTCGTTGTTCCTTGATTTAACTCCACCATGGTTGGTAAGGTAGCATTTTTGGCAGAAGGATGCAGGCTTTGTAATAATCTCCCTATCAACCTCAGGAAAGCTCCCCCCTTCCAAGAACTCGCTTAAGACCCACCTCTTTTGTGAAGCATTTGGGCACCAGCCTCAGATACTCCAGATATTGACCCATGCTGCAAAACCCTTGAATAGTTAAGACTAAAAATAATTAATTGAACGGAAGAAATAATGAATAGGAGGTATTGTAAAAAGTAAACGTCAGCATTGATTTCTTCTGGATCCAATGCAGTGAAAGGTTCTTCATTTAAAAAGAGAGTCTCCCTAATTCCCAGACAATGAAAATGTGATTTAAGGGGGTCTGCTATTCCCCAAAAGTTTAGAAATAGAATGCATGGTATTTTCGGTGTCTTAGTATTAGATATAGGTGACAAAGCCCCGTAGGGCTGGTGTCTTGCCTAATGGAAAGGCACAAACCAAATTGCAGGGAGAACAGTGACAATCACTGTAGCACAAACAATGGAGTGATTCAAGGATGGGTTTGGTTTAGAAAACACCAACATGTGGATTCATTTCCAGCCTCTGCCACATGTAGTCACTCTGTATCATTGTGGTCAAAATACTTGGACTCACATTTACTAAGCAGTGCTATGTCATAAGACGCCTTCCGCGCCCATCAAGCATAGCACTGCTTCGTAAACACGGCCCGTTATCCTACTGTACTTCCAGCAGCAAAAACAATGTTCTCAAGCTCTTCGGTGTAAAGGCTCAATGCAAAAGCACTCTCTTTATCTAAACAGGATGGGGAACAGCTCTATGTGAGATTTGATGTATAACAGAGGCAATTTTTTTTAAAATAACCGTTTAAATAAGATTATAGAAGTTTGCAAAATATAACAAAGATCAGGTAAAACAGATGTTTATGAGCAAATATGGCAAATATTCAGCTCAGGTGGACCAAAGTGGCATTATCTGCTATCATAGTCTGCATAGAAGGACACAACTAATAATAAAGACATGGTTTAATAGTCTTTGGAAAATTGCAAAGCGTTCTACCCGATCCTGATTCTGCACGGTGTACGGAGAGTCACTGAATATTTGCGCTTGGCTCATTCCTTTAAAAGTGATAAAATCAGTCTGCGTGTGTCCCCCACCTTCACAGAAGGCTTTTTACCCATAGGGAGTCTTGGCTAAACAGCTTCAACTTGTTAAAAAAGCGGATGGTAAAAGTAGAAATGTGCTCTGCTGTAGCCAAGTTATATGGCAACGCTGGATGTACGTGCAGAGATGAGGAGGAAAAGGTTTCCCCATCTCCACATGTCAAATAAACACGCGCTGCACCTGGGAGACCACACAGAAGCAGGTCCTGACACGCAGCTTTGCTGCAATGAACCTTTCACCGGGGACAAGGGTTGCTGGATTAAGGCGATGAAGTATTAGGAGGCCCTCGCTTAGTGGGGGGTAACCAATGTGAGCTTCTACCTGGTAGAGCAGCGCTGTGAAGCTGGGAGGACAGCACGGTGACACTGTGCATACCTGTGATAGGTGGCATTTCATGCGTGAGGAAGGGGGAATATCAGGTATGTGCTATCAATGAGCAAAACAGAATTATAACAAAACAAAACATGGAAATACTGAAAAAAAGCTAACAATTTTTTTTTCTCTCTCTTTCCCCCCCCCAAATGAAATCACACGAAGCAGTGTGGCCATAGGTTGCAAATCTTCTACTTCTATAAAGGGTAAACTAGCAATAATAAAAAACAAGCAACGGTGTACAAAACACTGCAGTATCAACATTGTGAAAGGTAAATGTAAAAACATTGTGTCTACAAAAAGTTACAAGTTTCCAACCCATCCTGTGATTTGGTTACAATGCTCCCAAGAAGGAAGGACCCTGGGAAATCGCCACAGGAAGTGATCTCTTTACAGGAGAGGAACGGAAAAACAACTTCATACTTTCAATGCGCTGTATGATCCAGACTAATCCAGCTACAAAACCCCAAGAAAATGAAAAGGTAAAACTATTGTGTTGCAAAAAATACAAATATCCCCTGTATTAGACGTCTTCTAGGAGTGTGATACTTTGCCAGAGCGAAAGCAAAACAGAAAAAAATATGTATTTTGTCGTTACTTCTGAGTGGATTCTCAAAAAGCCACCAGCTCTTTTTTTTTTATAAAACAAATGTAGTAAAAATAAAACATTTAGGTTAGCACTTGGTAAAGAGGTTACGTCTCTGCCTCCGTTACCATGACTGTTCCGATATATACTAAACATCAGCTTCATGAAGCGCAATGAATGAAACACAGTTCGCACAGAAAACCAGGTGATTAGATATCCAGCAAACAGCGGTGCATGTAGTGTGCAAGAGGGGAGAATCTCTGTGATGTAATAATGGAATGAATAGCAGAACCTCAGAGGACTTTCTTCCTCACTCCAAGGCCGCTATGCAATATTCTATCAAGATTTCAGCTCTATTCAGCATACTGAATGGGAGGCATAAAGCTATATATGCAAATAGCAGCCTCCTACAAGTGGGACTGGTTAGTACGTTTAAGGGGTTGGACAATCCACAGGGGAAAGGAGAAGGGAATACTAAACGAGAGCAAGTCAGAAAGAAAGAGAGAAAAGTTGCACGCCGGAGGTTAGATCATCATTAAAAGTCATTTAATAAAAACAAATCCCCATTACTTACAAAGTAGTAACAATTGATAGGTGTCCACACACAGGTAATAACATGATCTCCTTGGGCCGTGATTATAGTGGCGGCGTGCACATGACGGAGCGGGTGACGCGCACCTGCCGCACTGCCACTATAATTGTGGCCGTAGATGGTTTTCAGCAAGGGTATTGCAGGACCGGCTCAGTCCTCCGGAGTAGCAGCAGTTACTGGCACCGAGGATCCAACAAGCAGTACACCTCGTGGTGTACCCCTGATGAAGTACTTCATACGTATAAAATGCGGCGTGGTTGTTACGTAATTGCACATTTACGCCGGCACAAGGTGTACTGCTTGTTGGATCCATGGTGCCATTAACTGCTGCAACCCCGGGGGACCGAGTCGGCCCTGTACCTTGCCGAAGACCCTCCACGGAGATCGCGTCATTACCTGTGTGTGGACGCCAATCCGCCATTCGTACCACTTTGTAAGTAATGGAGATTTGGCTTAATTAAATAACTTTTATTCATCTATTAACCTCCGGAGTGGTCCTTATCCCTCTCTATTCCTTCCTGGAGGACCCTGCAAGGGGATCTTCTCTTGAGCTGTGTGGCGCTGCACGGAGATATAGATACATATCATGGACTTTCAATAGTGAACTCTGAATTCCATCAAATTTGTGCGGGAGACTTCTGTCTAAATCATAAAGAAAACCGGGTCTAAGATTTTATAGTCGTTAGGGGCGGGCAGAGACAAACAAACAAACAGTCTTTATTTGCCATCAATTATACTGATCCATTGACATTTACAATGGCAGCCCAAATAAGACCAGTAGGGGAACAAGGAGCTTTTGGTGCTTATGCCACAGGGAAAGAATAATGCGAGTCTTGGGCAAGGCAACTGGCTCACATGGGGGTGATGATTTCACAGTTAACAATAGGCTAAGAAATAGGAGCTATATGCCCTGGTTAGTGGTCTTTTGTTTTTAATTATGTGTCACTAATACAAACAACGTGCAATACAGCAAAGCACCAAAATATGGATTTATACCGACATCTTACTATTGACATTACTCCTTAAACGACAGAAACAGCCCAACAGTCATACATTTCTTTCCAAGTACCAATAATAAAAGCAATAGCTTATATAAAAAGGGGGTTCTGCAACATCTTTAAGAATGGGTACAAATAATGAGGGGGCAGCAGCTGTCGTAAGCAGATTTGCAGAAACACGAATAAATACAAGTCATTTACTTACATGCTCTTCCCAGGCTTTCTTCTCTCTCTCTTCTGCTTCCCTTCTCTTCCTTTCAAGTTCTTCTTTCAGCACTGCTGCTCGAGCGTTGGCCTGGGCCTGCAGATGAAGAAGAAGGAGTTGGTCTCCCTTTATTGCATTACCCACATGCGAGACAACTGAATTGTGCCAGGAGACTGAAACCCATATTATCCAAAAGAAAGCATGGTCCGGTTCAAAGAATATTCACATTAGGCACAAAAACCTGCACCTGCCTAAGGGTCGGCAGAAAGGAAACCGCTCAAGCAAGCTACTGATGAAGAACCTCAAGTGTCAGAGGACATTCGTGCAGCAAGCCGGGGTCATGAGGATGCGGTCGGAAAAGTACTCGCTGTCGCATTATGCGAAAAGAAAAATCAAGCGCAAATAATATCACAACAGATCAAAGGTAACACAGATGATATACTATCCTTAATGAGTGCAGCTCCTGACGTAGAATTCAAACCAAATTCAATCAGCAAACGAAGGAGAAACAGGTGCGCAAATCACATCAGGACATGTAAAAGAGAGTAAAAACACCAAATAATGCAATATTGTCTACTTCAGCAAATTAGCTTCAATGCTGGAAGTTCTATAAAATTTGCACTCACGTGTTTAACGTGAAATGAAAGTGTTGTGGTTATTCAAAGTTACCAACTTATGTCTCCAGACAGGTACTCCAGATCCACATAGAGAGGGGGGGGGGGGGGAAATTCCATATACAAAAGAGGGGAAAGGCAAAATAGTATAGTACTGTTTTTAATGTTTAAAACACAAAGTATTCCACTTACATAAGTGCCTTTGTTTGAGAGCATTCAGACCACACTGGGTCATAGGGTCAGACAAAATATTCACAGCAACAGCATCTGCTCCACGGCCGTCACAGCAAGTACTGGGCTGATTAAAGTTGTCCTCCACTCTAGATGTCATCAACAAGGGCTCCTTTAGTGGTCACTGATATCACCCAACGCGCGTTTCCACTGTAAAGTCTTCCTCAGGGGCTAATCTAACATCCCTCTCTGTATCCCTCCCTTAAATAGTGTCCCCGCACTAATTTTCAAAATTTGCAGGGCATCATGACGTCATCACGTCACGTGACGTGTCGTCATGTAAACATTTGCATATTCATACCTGTCAATGCTCTATAAAGCTCCATAGCATATTTGCCAACAATTCTCCTATAATAGGTCTATTAGTCCACCATCTTATGGTTGGACTCGAAAACGTCCCGCGTGACGTCATCACGTCACGTAATACACGCGATGCATGACGCGTCATCGCGCGATCTTCAATGCATCAAACTTAGCCCCTGAGGAAGACTTTACAGTGGAAACACGTGTTGGGTGATATCAGTGACCACTAAAGGAGCCCTTGTTGATGACATCTAGAGTGGAGGACAACTTTAATCAGCCCAGTACTTGCTGTGACTGCCGTGGAGCAGATTCTGTTGCTGTGAATATTTTGTCTGACCCTATGACCCAGTGTGGTCTGAATACTCTCAAACAAAGGCACTTATGTAAGTGGAATACTTTATGTTTTTAACATTAAAAACAGTACTATACTATTTTGCCTTTCCCCTCTTTTGTATATGGAATTTCCCCCTCTCTATGTGGATCTGGAGTACCTGTCTGGAGATATAAGTTGGTAACTTTGAATAACCACAACGCTTTCATTTCACATTAAACACGAGAGTGCAAATTTTATAGAACTTCCAGCATTGAAGCTAATTTGCTGAAGTAGACAATATTGCATTATTTTGTGTTTTTACTCTCTTTTACATCTTCTGTCGCATTATGCAGATGGGTAATTTGTATGTGGGGTAGTGAAGGCGCTTGTCGAGGACACGCGGGATAGCTGGAGACGTTGCTTGACAAGGCATTATGGGAAAGGCAGCTAACTGGTTTGCACTAAACACCGTAGTCACACAACTTCTGGACTGGTCTTCTTCGGGGAGATTCAAGTCCTATGATAGGAACTTGCTTTGTACTAGACCAGGAGTGGGCAACTCCGGTCCTCAAGGGCCATCAACAGGCCAGGACTCCGGTCCTCAAGGGCCATCAACAGGCCAGGTATTCCAAATATTCCTGCTTCTGCACTGGTGGCTCAGTCCCTGTGCTGAAGCAGAGATATCCTTAAAACCTGACCTGTTGGTGCCCCTTGAGGACTGGAGTCGCCCACCCCTGAACTAGACCAGGTTTCTTGTATAGTACATACAGCTTTCCTGAAAGTCAAATAGATAGAAATCATATAAGCCAGGGGTGCTAAACTCCAGCCCTCAACAGGTTAGGTTTTCGGGATATCCCTGCTTCAGCACAGGTGGCTCAGCCAGAGGCTCAGACCTGTGCTGAAACTGGGATATCCTGAAAACCTGAGCACTGGAGTTGAGCCCCCTTAACATAAGCCTTGCTGGGGCGCGAGATCTGTGAGGTTTTACTGCCGCTCCGTTTCACTTTCTCAGCGCTGCAGCCCAGTGTCCTCCTCCCTGCACAGATCACACAAACAAGGACACTTCCTGCTCTTCCATTTTGTTTTGCAATGGCTCTGTTACATCCAATCTCACCCCCGTTTACCACCACCTGTGACATGCGTGACGTTTGCATGAACACGTGTCGGGTCTCTCGTGGCAGGGTATCTCAGAGGAAATCGGAAATGGCCTGTTTTATAAGCTCATTGACTTCATGGGGCCCCTGTGTCAGAGCGCACGGATTGGAGGAGATCTCTGAGCTTACAGAATCTCGCCGTCGGACTGTTCAGACAGCGCAAGAAGAACAGGAATATTTTATTACAAGAGATATACTTTGTACAGTATATAGACACAAAGGGCTCTTACAGAGCGGGTCGTGCGGTAAAACAAGTAAGGCCAATTTCCCCTCTGTTGTAATATTATTATAAGATGATATATGTGGGCAATAATATGTACACATATTAATGCGGCTTCTTTCTATGCTAATCAAGTCTGAAGGAAAAGATCTGCAAGGCAAAATGCCGTATCTATCCACTAAACCCAGCAAGTGACAAGACGTGTATCGTATATTTACAACGCTTCAATAGATTCATCGTTTCAGATCCATTGCCAAAAATAATTAAAGAGGCAAACACATCATTTTAAATACATTTCTGTGTTTTCTAAAGAAAGAACTACAATCTAAGGTCAAACTGCTCTCGGCTGCAAAAATGTCTAAATCTCCCTTTCACACCGCAGCATGGAAAAGCCAAGTATGTGTTTGGGAGTTGAGGTTGGATGTCGCCTCCAAACCGGAGTTTCTATTACCTTTAAAGCTTCGATTTTCTTCCTTCTGAGCTCAGCTTCTTCGCCGATATCCCTGCTGCTCGGATCTCCGTGATCCCCCTATCAAGAAGTCGGACATTAGCAAAATTCTACACCAGACAGGAGCATCAGAGACGCAGTTGGCAGTATATCAAAAAGGTCAAATACATGTTGGTTAGATTTCTTAGGCTGCGTCCGTAGCCCACGTGCCGTAAAACAAAAGGCCGTACCTCAACGAGGACGGCCATGGAGGGCGCGACCGAATTGTTTGATTTTGTCGCGCGACGGCCAGGGTCGCGTGCGCAGTTCAGCCAATGAGGGCGAACCTCTAACGTGGAAGTCACGGGCACAACACGCCTCCCCGTCGCGTTTCCTCCTCCAGATCCCCAGGCCACAGATCGCCTCTGCAGCAGGCGTGCGTGACACCATGCGCTCCTACTATATCCGAGGCCGCGCTTATAGTGCTGGCAACGGCGACCGATGACGTCACCACCAGCGAAAGTAATAATTTGATGCAACGTCGCTGGCGACAAGGCCAGTGACGTCACGAAAGGGGGCGGCCGCGGTCTCTGATTTTTTTAGAGACAGTCATATGTGGCGACTGTATCTAAAAAAAATCCAATAGACCCGGCTTCCAAATTTTGGTCGCTCCGTCGCCCTTACTATAAGCACATGCGACGGAGTCAATGTATTTGTTTCGGAGCTACGTCGTGTCGCCGGCACTATAAGCGCAGCCTAAGAAGCCTTTCACTACTCAGAAGTGTATAAAGCAAGTGTCAATTTCTTTGGAAGCAATTGTTTTGCCATTTCATTATTATTTGTACATTATAGAATTTCTAGGGCTTCACAATTACAGGAGAGTCTCGGTTATCCAACCTAAAACGGGACCGAGACCGTGTTGGATAATCAGAAAACATGAGGGGGGGGGGGGGGGGGGAGGGAGTGAAACAAATCAAATATCAATGCAGTGCAAGTATGCCATATATGTAATATATTTAATGACGTTTGTATAATACATACACATGTATTAGGTTTATTAATGCAGTGCATAATTATTCAACAGTTATTGCTTAAAGAAAGGCGTTACGCAGTGAGCGGTGGGAGCGGTGCATGCGCAGATGTTGGATAAAACAGAAGGTTGGATAACCAGGGTTCTGCTGTACATTAAAAACTAGTGTTGTATATTT
Organism: Ascaphus truei; assembly: GCF_040206685.1. Classification (NCBI taxonomy): domain Eukaryota; kingdom Metazoa; phylum Chordata; class Amphibia; order Anura; family Ascaphidae; genus Ascaphus; species Ascaphus truei. The sequence continues at coordinate 388,705,596 of NC_134483.1, read as the reverse complement.
AAGTACGTTTCCCTGCATCTATCCCACAAAGCGTTAAGAGGGATTGCACTTTAAAAGGACATACAAAAATCGTACATGTCGTCAAAGAGGCTCGGAACAAATGAATTGCAGGTCCTATGACTGGGTATTGGGGGCTATAGCAAGCACTTTGGGGGCAGATATGTTCTCTATCTTATTTCTAGATCTAGAGATGTAATATTTATGTGCCCACCCTTAAATGACAAAGCCAACAGTCTTATTAAATACTGTATAGATTTGTAATAATCAACAAACATGCCTTTTCCCCACGAAGCTTGGCTTTCATTTGCTGTCGCTCATTAAAGTTTTGAAGCCTGATTTGACGGAGTCTGGCTAAATATTCCTAAAAAAAAAAAGACGGAAAAAAAAGACAGGGCGGTCATTATGATTTCTTTTCATTATATATATGCACAATGTTTCAACCCTTCCAATCAGAACAAACCCCACCCCCCCAAAAAAAATACAGGCATCGGGGACACATATTATAAGGTTTTGCAACGTTGCAACAGGATTTTGGCGCTTGCCTCAAAGCCAGGATTTAAAGTCATTCAACAGGAAAGCAAATTTATCGCATTTATAAAAAATTAACAAAAAAAAACATAGTAGCATGAAAGCAAGGAGTTAGTGCTGAACAAGACATTGCCTTCTATATAGAGGAAGCACTGCAATGCATTGTTCTGAGCACAGATCCACTGCAGGTGTAGAGAAAAGAATATACATAAGGAGGGTAGACAACATGGAACAAGAGGAGTAGATATGCAGGAGACTATTACAGAGCACCCTTGAACTGCTTATAGTGGTGTTGGCATATTGATGACTAGAGGGGCCTGCCCCATAATGCACTGCAAAGCCTCTAGCAGCAACGGGCTTAAGCTGTCTTGGAACCCTCAAAAGCTTCCCTAGATCCGTTATGCAAAACACATAAGAAACATGCATGAGCAGGATATGATAATGTCAGGTTATGCCGATGGGTGGTGATGGGGCTCAGGCATGCTGGAAGCCTACCTGTTCTTCTTTGTTTCGGGACTTGCCTCCTCCTGCAGTATTTGGCCTGCCTCCATAGATAGCTGCCAGGTTTTGCAGTGCATCCTGTTCACCATTTAATGTATTAAGTGTAAGAATGGCTGGGGCTACAACAGAGGACCTATGCCAGTGGCATTCAACCAATGTCCCTTTCCTCCGACTACGCGAAACCCCAATTCTGTTTACTCAAGCTACCTAAATACTATAGCTGTAGTACTGCATGGAATGACAAAGGTTTCATAAAACCTTCCATCCATGTCAATTTTATTTAATATTCCATGATTTATAGCTGTGCGATAATTTTATTCAAAAAAATAAATACAAATAAAATGTATTTGGTGGCTCAAACGTATCAGGCTATTTTTGGGGGGAGGGGGAAATCCTAAGAAATGGGACCCATATCCCATACTCATTCATTGACCCACGTGTTTTAAAAATGGTGGCACTCTAAATTAGGAACCGTAATTTGAGGAGGATCATTTTTAAGATGGTACACATGGCCTGGGGCACTCGTTTTATCTCACATTGTATAGAGTTCTATTAGCATCCCTAATCCTGGAAAATGCCGGCCTGTTTCTCATTATGATAACATGGACCTTTCTTCATAGCTGTAATTGTACGTCAACTTTTTGGACGTCTTGAGATCTCATGTATTACTTCAACTATGTCAAAAACTGTGACGGGCCTACATTTATTTACATTTTAAATGCTTGGAAATGTTTACTTTGCACAAGAATGAAAATTCAGTTGTACAGAGGTGAAAAACACTCATCTGTTTCACACGTTCACCGTCAGATTTAACAAATCGTCGTTGTATGGGGTAAAACTCATTAAGAGCGCGTTTGGCAAAAACGCACTTCCTGACTCGGAATTTCTTGATACTCCTATTGAAAAACTCATTAGAGACATCTAATCGTCCGAACTTCTCGTATCAAAATACTTTGCTTTTCAAATACATACTTTTTCCTGTAAAAAAAAAAACCCCATTTAGACTTAAATGATAAAAATCGCCCCATTTGATAAAAGGTATGGTTCTGACAATCGGTGAAGAACAAGGACTCACGCGGAGGATGAAGACAAGTCACAGCACACCAAATCCCTTACAGGATTGAAAAAGAAACACTAATGACAGATACATCAACAGAAAGCATGTTGTGTAGGGCAACATTTTAATTAAAATGGAAAACACAGCCCCGCGGCGTCACAATTTGGCATCAAAATAACAAAAAATTGCCAAGATATGAGTCCACAGAGCTGAACGGAAACAGTGGTCACAGCAAAGCCAGCACAGAGAAGGGTTAATGGCGATGACTTGTTAGCAGCATTGTCTCAATGCATATAGCAGTAGGAATTCATCCCACCAGGGGATCAGGAAACTCCAATACACCGGAGAGTAAAGGCCCTTACTCGTGGCACAATTTCCAACCATGATAGAGATCGTCTGGCAAAGGAGACCGAACTGCAGAAATCCTGTAGGATTAGGATTTTAGCCTCTCAGGCCAAAACAACACAGAAAAGAAGCGCAAGCTATTGGCTAGGAGTGAAACCAATTAAATACCCCTGTCTAAAAATATACGTTACCTACTGTAGCGCATGTTTTAGTCAATAACTGGGCAGCCCTGCTTGTACTGTACATGTCCAAAGAGCAAGTCACTCACGTCAGCTCTTTTCTTTCGTCTGTTTGGAAACGGGAAGCCCTGCCTTACAACATGGATCTTAAGGGATAGAGGGGAATGACAGGGGCGTGTGAAATGTGCAAGGGAGACAAAGGGCAAAATGGTGCCCGCAACATGAACACTGGGAGAAGTGGCCACCATTAGTGAGGGGCTGCACGGTCTTATTTCTGTCCTGAAAACCGCACCCTTTCTCTCGCTCAACATACCAATTGGTTTCCAAACATTTTTCGTTCTTTGCCCCCCCCCCCCTGCCATGGCTGTCCTCGAGAGTGGCCAACTCCAGTCCTCAAGGACCAACAGGTCAGGTTTTAAGGATATCACCGCTTCAGCACAGGTGGCTCAATCAGTGGCTCAGTCAACGACTTCACCACGTGTGCGGAAGCAGAGATTTCCTTAAAACCTGACCTGTTAGCGGCCCTTGAGGACTGGCGTTGGCCACTCCTGAACTACGTGCCAGCCTGGTCTCAGAGAGCAAGGAACAGGAAGGCCTAAAAAGAACAAACAGGTCCTCCTTTATACAAATGGCAGCGCTGGCAGGAGGGAGAGGTGACATTTCTCCAACATGTTCCCTGTCTGTATCCTCTGAGAAATAGAACAATTACACCTCGTGGGACATTCCAGTGAGGAGAAGTGGGGACAGAAGTAAGTATCAGACTGCGCTGATGTGGATACGGTTAATGTGTCTTTAGTTCTTATGCAGAACCAATCATAAATGCAGCGCTTTAGTGTAAAATGGCATGCAAATAAACAGAGGAAAGGGAATATACTGCTATATACACCACGAGCGGCTACAAGGGAGTTAACTCTTTCACTGCCCAATCGGCAGAAACCAAAGGCTTATGTTTCAAAGGACAGATCAAAATCAGCTTGCTAAAGCCTCTGTGGTCTACTACACAGTTATAAACACAGGAGGATAACAGGCAGGCTCGTGTTCAACAATGACACAAACAGCTGTAATCTCAGCTCTAACCAGACATAACGAGGGCAGCTATTTAATGCACAGGGAATAGGCACACCCGACTTGTTTTAAGATCCGTCAGGTGCATGCTTGAGCCAAAGCGTTCACAAAGATTTCAGTGTAAGGATAAAATCAGTTGCCCCCATTGAAAGGGCTTGAGAGGGATGTCAGAAACCAAACTGGTCAACTTCCGGGGACTGAAATCTGTAAGATTTGGGGTGTTCTGGCCCCAAAAACACCCGTTTAATGGAAAAGTGCTGATCAGCGAGACCCTGTTGAAGTCTTTGCTGATGCTAGAAATCAGTGCGAGCCGACAGCTCTGCTTATGGTTACACTCACGTTAAAAATCGCACAGTGCACATTGCGCAGACTGAAATCCATACCATGTGTCCCTGAGCACGAGCTTTGTTCTGCATGGCTTCCTGCTTCCTCTGCCAGAACTCTGCCACCTGCCTCCCTCTCTCTGCGGCAGCATGTCCTCGATGCCTACATAGAGGAAAGAAAATTATACAGGACCCTATCTGCCTTATGGGCGCAGTCCGTCCTTACAGTCAGGAACTCATTTGCTATGGGAAAGGACATAACTGTGTCTGTACAAATTCCCATGTGCTGCGCACCGCGCGCTATACTGTCATTGTGAAGCGCGGAGTCCCATCGGGAGAAAAGCGCTGTACGAAATAAAAGATATTATTTATTATTAGATCCGTTGATCTGCAAATCCTAGCACGGGCCTTTGGAATAGGCCGCAAAGATCGTTCCACCAGGAAACAGCACAAGTTCTGTGACATTTGCACATTGGCCTTTGTACACACAAGATTCCCAGAGGTATCCCACTCTTGGGTACTGAATGCCCCCTTGTGGCCTTCGGGATGAGAATGAACTAAGGGCCTTGCGATTGGGCGGGTTCTGCTATGCCTCGAGGTCACGCTTTGGAGAGGCCCAACTAGAAACAGAGATAGATAGGATATAACAGGAGAGTAGGGAGTAGCCATATCTGGGAAGGACACTCTCCCCAACTCTAAAGCAAGAAAGGGGGATTCCTTAAAATCAATTAAATGAGGATTGTACAAACGCTCTGAAGTCTCTTTTGGCGCAGAAAAGTTTGAAGTTCTCAAATACTGTATACCACTTTGGTAGCAGGATGGATAAGAGTGAATGAATTGCCAACTACACAGTACCTTATATGGAGGCAGATAATCAGTACAGGTCTGCTGGTTCTGTACTTATGTAATAATAATTGTACAAGTTGTAAAAGCGCCAGGCTGAAGCTACAAGGTCATTCTTGTCTAAAGCCAATTGTAAGTCCAGGGCCTGAATCTAAACGTATACCGTTTAAAACACGTATGCTGTGTAAGATGCTGCACACGTATGTGGAAACCTGTGATTGCCAACAGTACACATTTGTTTTAATTGTACCCTGAAAATACTTAAACCCACATGAAGATAGAGAAAGTGGGATCCTATTGACGGAGTCACTGGATATTGTTTTATGAACCCCAAATGGTTTTGTCACTGGAGTCGCGAGAGGCGATAACCTTCTTTCTCCTACCACGGCAGCCTCACAAACAGGAATGAGTTACTATGCCGGAGGTTTTGTGAGGACAGTTAATCCACAGCAGAGATTAAAGGCGTTAACCGAGCACATGAGATGCTCCATTGCACTCAGTTTGCACCACCTTTAAAAATAAATAAAACAGTGCGACATGCGAGAACCAACCTGTTCCCAATGGCTTGTTTGGACACCGCCTCCAGCCTCTTCAATTCCCTCTTCACTGCATCACCGTCTGGTAAGTGAGGATGAGCTGATGGGACGCTGGGAGCTTCCGACTGCACAGCCGCTCTGTAGATAAAGATGATCAGTGACATTCCTGGTGGATCCCCAGACTGTACCTTGTGCGCACAGCTCAGGAGTAAGCCGGACAATACCTGTGCGCAGGGCTGCGGTTTTGGATCTCTGCTCTCAGCTTGGATTCTCGGTCCTCTGCTGCTCTGATGTTCTCTTTCTGCTGCTGCATCTGCTCAAATATGGAATAGTAATGTTCATAGACTCCCCCCCGGCCTGCCGCCTGTGCCGGGGCCACCCCTCCGCCTCCTCCAAAATAAGGCGCCTGAAAGCACAAATATTACAACATAGACGCACGCGACTTCCATGAAGACTAGAAGTCTGTATAATATGAGCATGGTCCTTCATTCAGAACAAGTTACACCATTAAATGTACAGAATCTCAGCCATGTTATGGGATTAAAGTATATTTGTATGGGAATGAAGTATATTTGTATGTTATTGTGCCTTATCCCTGCTTTAATACAGAAGCCAATCTCATGGGTCCATAAAAACACAAACCTGCTGTTTTTGAGTGGGATGTACCACATTTATTACATGTCAATCGTCCTTTCACCATTGAAATGGAGTTAAAACACCGCGGGACTTGATGAAAGGACAATGTTGGAGCTCAAAATGTTGCCTTTTTGTCGACTTGGGATTTCAGGATCAAAACGGCAAATGCATCATTTGAGGTCACCCTTAGCTGACTAATCTGTGCTGCCTGCTTTAGCATAAATTTTATAACTCTGTGCCCAGGACATACTTGAAAACGAGAGGTATCTCTCAATGTACAATGTATTACTTCCGGGTAAAACATTTTTATAAATAAATAAATAGTGAGGATTCATACTAAAAACAGTAGATAGATGTAGTTATTTATTTTAAATCAATGGCCTTGTGATACATTGGTATTGAGACGTTTGTGCAGCTCTCTACATCGGCTTTGATTGGCTTGGCCAGTGGTTATGGCTTCTTAACCCGTCATTGATTGAGGCACGGCCTGTGCACAACAATACAAAAGCAAACCCACATACGGCCTCACTTTGTACAGCTCTGTAAATGTCCCATTTATTAACAGTTTCAGCTGAAAATGTCCAACCCAAACACTGCTACTAACCCAGGGACTTCAGTATGTTCTTAATGGGATTGCAACGCATTGCAAGGAAATGTGCTGCGGCTCTCGAAGTGTTAACCAGACACACAGGAAATAAATACAGACCTCTTCAGATTGGTATTTCAACTGTTGGCCCCAAAAGGGAGGCAAGACATACATAATTCATCAGATACCTTCACTTCTCCGCTTCCTCCTGCGCCAATCACATTTCTCCAGCCTTGCTCTCTTGCCCGGTTTATTCGCTCCAACTACGAAAACAACACCCGGTCAACGTTAAAACCTGCCGAGTTCTAGGCTCATTCATACACTTCCTGCACCGTCACGTGCAAAACAAGGCGGCGGCCATGAAGTCTGGGAGAAAGCCTGCGCAGCAACATGTCCGTTTTAACAGGCTAGTTACGCGGCTCCTTTTAGAAACAAAATTAAAATGTGGAGTTCCTCATCGACTATATTTGAGAAGTGGGCCGCCACCATTTCTAGGCTGCCCACCTCCCTTCCTGCATCTCCACCACTAATAGCCCAAGAGATGTCCACCGGGACGTTGTGGCTTTACCACATCCCGTCACAGGAATGCCCAGCCGGCCACGCGGTAATATCCCCGATTACTTCCCCACCACTGCTCTCTGGTCAGAGGAATTGGAAATCAGGGAGATGCATTCTTCCCAATATTAGTGGGGTGTTAAGAGTTAATGTACCGTCAATGATCTGCCTTCTATCTGCACGAAGGCAAAGTATTGTATTACGTGTTGGCAGAACATAATGTGGAGTACGCACAGTACGACACCCCCCCATCACAGGATCCTTCGGTGGTTAAACGTGTAGCGGTACACAAGGATGGCCTTGTCACTGCTTTAGTGCACTTACACACCAACACCTGATGAAGGACCCCGAGAGGTTCGACACCTTGCAACATCACTACAACAAAAGGCATCATACCACCTACTCCCTCTCCCTTCTTTGTTACGAAATGGAAGAAAGGACCATCACAGCTACCCCCCCCCCCATCAATACCTACACTAAAAGTCTCAAATAAAATAAAAACGGGAAAAAAAAAATGTATAATCTTATGTCACATTTTTAAAAACAGCCATTTTATTTAGCAATTTTTTTTTTTACTTGCTTAAAGCGATTTCTTCTTGCCCTTTCCAACGTTTTTAAAATGAGATGCTCCGTTCCAGAGACAAAAGTGGATTAGTGTCCGAGAGGTTAAAATGTTACTGTGGTAACCTCAGGAGCTAGAGATTAAAAAGACGTGTGTGTGTGTGTGTGTGCGTGCGAGAAAGATCCCATTGCGTGGATGGAAACGTTGGATGTGTGACTTTTTGCCGAGTACAGTTTCTTTTGGACCCCATTGCGGAGTGATGTCTTTATTTTCATCATCATCACTGGTGGTAAAGTATCCACTATTCATCCTTATGGACATAGCACCTGAAGCTGAGGCCCAGCTTACTTCCTGCGAGCTGACGTCAGAGAGGGCTGTCGCGTGCCTGCAGGCAGCTCAGGGAGAGACAGGGCCCGGCAACAACCGGCAGCCGGGCCAGAGGTCGGGCACAACTTGCAGCGCCGGCTGGGCCCCCCGCAGCCTCTGGGCCCGGACACCTGTCCCGGCTGTCCCCCCCTGTCGGCAACCCTGCCTGCTAGTAACCCTTTAGGAGGGGGGGGGGGGGGGGTTACACATATAAGTTTGCTTAATTAAATAGTCTGCTCAAAAGCTTCTGTTATTAGACGCCAATATGGACCCAACAACCAAACCTCCTTTAGAAATGTACAATAATAATAATAATAATAATAGTGCTCTGTGGTTAAGTTCGCATCGCCCGATACTCAGGCCCAGGAAATAAAACAGCGCATTTTCCCCCTAGTTATCATCGCAAGGAAAAAAAACACAGACAGGCAACAGCGTGGTCTTGCAAGGGTTACCCCGACGCGTCTCATCACAGTACGTTTCTCAGGGGGAATCCCATAGAAAGGGACTATATTCTAGCCAGTGTTTGTCCCGGCCCTTTCTCCCGCCCTCTGTAACATTCTGCAGACAATATGCTTAGTTTCACGGAGCAGTCTTTTCTGGGACCAAAGGGAGCTAATGTTTTTAAGTAAATAAGATGATTTATTTAACTAGACCAGCAAAAGTAAGTAGGCGATAAGCAAGAATTCAGTAGACCTAAAAGAAAAAACGGATCTATTTGCCACAGCATACAAATAAGTACAATTATTAATGTAATATCGACTACATCTTTTTAACCTTCGTAAGGCAGCCAATTAGATGTATTATTATTATTATTATTGTGCCACTGCAACTTCAAGTTTATTATATTCAATAGGTGCTACAAAGTACTGTAAATAGAAACATAAAAAAATACTATTCTAAAATATGTAGTACCGTAAAAACTTAAAGAATAGTATATCATCTTAAGAGAAATACAAATAAAATAAAAAAAAGGATAGAGAACAGTAAAATAACAAAACAAAAGCAGTACTGCAACAAAAACGAAATAATCACGTGTAAAAATAGGGTTTCAAATTAAATGTGCTAAATAATGATAGAATCTGGTAATGAAAATGTAGGGGTGTACCGTCCTCATTCTCTGGCGGTGTTCTGCACATGCAGACAGTGGGAAGAGCACCATGCTAAATTACTCTACTGCCCTCTGGTGGCTGCAAAATGCAAGGTCAGCTAGAGTGAAATGCACAGAAGTTTCCCCGTCACCAAGTCACAGAAGTGCAGACTGAAAGCAAAAACTCCCACCCCTGGGAACGTATCAGCGCTGCTTGTATCCCTCTGTAATGTGGATGCACCATGAACCCAGCACTTAACAGGGTTCTGAGATCAAGCGTGGGTCTCATTTTTGGCTGCTTGGAGGGAGGTACTAAGTATTTGTAGGGTACACTCAGGATATTTGTTTTGGTAGCCGAGCCTAGTCTTATACACCCCAAACATTGCAGGTCCGCCACGGACCCCTGTAATGTATCACTGGTGCCCTGCCTCTGTGACAGCACAATCAGCCACATAAGGGAAAGTCAGTGAGGAACTGGCACTAGCGATTTCATGTCCAACTATACAGGTTTACTGAGCTCCATACTGAAAGGCCGATGTGTGAAGAGCCATGCAGAGGGCATGGGAAAGGCGAGGGGCTGAGAAGGGGGACAAAGACAACAGAGAAAGTTGTGGCGAGCAAGAGGATGTACAATGAGGTAGTACGTGCAGCAAGAGACGCAGGTGCAAACATATGGGATCTACAGCGCACTAAGTGACAATGCTAGTGACAATAAACTGTGCAAATAAAAGTGGTATAACCAAACATATCACTGGTCTCCTGCAGCAGTTATCTCCGTGTCTTCACAGCGTGGAATCACTTGTTCTTGTATGAACAGCTCAACCCCCTTATAACGCTGTGCTTGGGGTCCAAAGAATCACATCGCGGATCGCGTTAGAAATAATGTACAATTGTATGCATTGTACAATAAAGCATTAAAGTAAAAAATAAACACAGAAGCGCACCAAGGGTCAAGAATTGTATAATAACAAATAAACAACATGTAAAAACTTACATATAAGGATATACAAGTCCAGTAGCGGTCAGTGCACATGTAGTTGGTTCAAGTGTGCTCGTGGGCGCAGGGGGTAAGTGCTGAGGCTCACAGATCAGTCCCGCGCACTGGGGCTGGCTTGCTCAGCAAAACTCTGCTGTTACTTCCGGGTTGCGGCTTCTCGCAGGACCCGTGTATAGTAGTCCACCGCAATCTTCCTGCTCGCTCGAGTGGGATGTGTGTTGGAATACCGGCGATTGCGGTGGACTACTACACACGGGTCCTGCGAGAAGCCGCAACCCGGAAGTAACAGCAGAGTTTTGCTGAGCAAGCCAGCCCCAGCGCGCGGGACTGATCTGTGAGCCTCCGCACTTACCCCCTGCGCCCACGAGCACACTTGAACCAACTACATGTGCACTGACCGCTACTGGACTTATATATCCTTATATGTAAGTTTTTACATGTTATTTATTTGTTATTATACAATTCTTGACCCTTGGTGCGCTTCTGTGTTTATTTTTCATTAACCCCTGCCGCTTGGAGCCTTCCTACGACGGGTATTGGTGGAGGAGCGGTGCCTTCACATCACAGCAGCAGCAAGAGGGGAGAGCTGATCTACTTCAAGATCCTTTTAGGAAGCAAGAGCGCGGTTTGATTTTTTTCATCCAAAGCATTAAAGTAATCAAGTATTTGAGACACCAATAATCGTGTTGTAAAGTATTCAGAAATACGAAAATTGGGAGCCCCGCTTACAAGCGGATTCGCGTTGTAACGGGGTTGCGCTGTATTATATGACCTCATGCATAAAGAAACACATGTGGAAAAAGCATATAGTATATGAACTTTTTACGGTCGGTCACACACAGCATACAGCTTTATTTGCACAGTTTATTGTCACCAACAGGTATCTGGCGGCACCTGGTGTACTCACCATAATTCACTGTATTTGAAGTTGTGAATTAGTAGCATCTTCAATTCTATTCACCTATCACTAGCACTTCCATGGCACTTTGGGTTATGGGTTTGCGCTTTATTTATTTCTATTTCAGCATGAGACGCAGGCCAGAAAATGGGTGAGGAGCGAGTGGCCAACTCCTGTCCTCCAGGGCCACCTACAGGTCAGGTTTTAAGGATATCCCTGCTTCAGCACGGGTGGCTCAATCAGTGACTCAGTAGCAAACAGTTAATATAATAAATTAACTATAGTAACATGAGCATCACAAATCTGCTCCTATAAGTCATTCTATAGGCATGTACTATAGGTAGTCAAGTGGCAGTCAAGGACTGAGCCACCTGTGCTGAAGCAGGGATATCCTTAAAATCTGAGCTGTTGGTGGCTCTTTGAGGACTGGAGTTAGCCACTCCTGCACTACAGCAATGATATGAAATACAGCTCTTTCATTGCGGTAGTTAAGGTGGTTTATAATGCAGGCCTTATGCTATTGCCTGTCATATGTTACACACACACACGCACACCCACACGCGCTCTAAGAACAGACTGAGGAGATAGAACCTCAAAATTAAATCTGTTCTCCAGTGATTCATAAAGGTAAATAAACAAATACAAACCCAGAAACAGAACGTCAAAAGGCACTGAGCTCAATACATGAATATACAAAAAGTGCATAAGTGTATTCAAACAGGTGTAGTGTAAAGTGCAGAAAAGGTAGGTGCAAAAAAAAAAAAATAATAAAAAAAGGGGGGAGCATCGAACTGGCCAGTCTACGGGTAAAAATCCTAAAACAGTTACGCCTTCGGTATAGCACCCAATAACCCATTCTTTTTTTTAAAGCTCATTTTCACAACTGTAGTGCAACCAACATTAATGTCATGCACAACGAGGAGACACCGGCAGGAATGCATCTTCCACCTGATCTGTAACTCGCATGCCTTCTGCATGTAGTTTCTACAAATACTAATAGTGGGCCTTGGCCACTGCAATTTTACCATCGGTTAACAGAAATTACATTCAATACACGTACACATCTTCAACAACCCCAGCAAGCGGTCATGCCGTGACGTGGCTGCCGGCGTATAACGCTTTGGCCAAAGGGTTTAACTGAATGACCCTTACTCATGAGAACACCAAACATTGACGCATGTAACGGTGTATTCTTTCACATTGGATGTAGCATTGGGTATCTTTGACTTTGATTACACACACATCTTACCCTCTCTTTCTCCAATCGTCTCATCTGTTCAGCCCTCAGAAAATTTATCTGGAATGGGGCAAAGAAATATTAGTAACTTTTTCAAATATTTTTAAAGGGAAGTTAAAAATAAATAAATAAAAAATACTAAAGAGGTTTTGCAACAAGCTGCTTGTTACAGCAAATGCTTATAGAAACCACAGGAAAACCTGCATGTTTAAACAAAAAGGTACCTGCTCCCTCTGCCTTTTTTCCTTCTCAAGCTGTCTTAGGTCCAATCTTTTCTTCTTAGGCCCGTCCTGCAATAGATGCAAATCCTATTAATACCCACGAGCCCCGTTGGTCCTTCTTCCTACTAGAGGAGGTTAGTGCGGTGACGTCAAGGCAAGCGAGGGAAACGAGGTTAGCGGGAATAAGAGGGGAGAACCGAGGAGGAAAGGTTTGAAGGTCTCGGTTTGGTTAGTTTGTTAAACCCTTCAGCGCCGGAAGAGCCAGCAGCAAAATCCCCATCCTGGGCATTGCTGGTCTCTTCCGCACCGTAGAGGGTGCTAAGGCTTTCAAGTAAGCAGGAGGGGCGACTTTATACCTCAAACATTTTCCTCCTTTCTTCTCCGGGATTCACTTTCTTCATTGGAGGGGCCTGGACAAAAAGTGAAACTACGAATTAGATGAGGCAGTTTCAGCCTCCCTAGAAGGACGTGGTGTGGGGGAAATGGTCCACGTGTCACAACCTGCGTAAGAAGCATCAGCTTCAATTAATAATCGGCGGCACCAAGGACCCACCAAAACAGCCTACACAATTATACATAGCCAAGTGCGCACAGAGCCGCCAGCAGCTCTCGCTTTAGAAAAGAAGTATCCCGGTAGACACAGACGTGACTAAAACATAAAGAGGTCCTAATGAAACCAGAAATCCTTTTCGTTTATACCTCGAGGGGGAAAAGAAAAAAAGGGAGGACCTCATTAGGAGCGACGGTTGTGTTTTCTGGGCCCGTTATTGTGAAATGAAAGTAATAGCGGGGACTCCAACCCACCCCTCCCCAGAGATGCCCACAACACATTGTGCAGGCGGAGACCTTATCACAACTCCAACACTCCCTGCAAGGTCTGTGTCTCGCTGGGCTCGGCAACGAACGTCAGATCTAGCAATCTGGAATAAGAGAACCTCCTGAATCAGCCGGGGTTCTTTGTTATTGTTTTTAACTTCTCAAAGCTTTCCAGCTCCTAAATTACCAACAAAATAAACTTTTTAAAAAAAATCTACTCCTAAATAAAGCAATGCCGTCTCTGTGACAAAGAACAGCCCTACTACAGACGCTGGGACTTTGTAGGATTATAATAGAACATTTTTGGAAATTAAGGACCAAACAACCCACAGAAGTTGTGCCCCATACACCAGATAAGTAAACAGTGGAAACTCAGCCCTTCATGCTGCATTGCATTTTGTTTTGTTAATTACAGGTTTGAAACAGGGGGTCTCCGGAGCTGGACAGTGTTAATTTCAGCTCCGGGGGAACCCCTGCTTCCAGAGATAAATCGGTATCCCTCCAGATAGGCAACCGTGTGCACCAATGAAATGGCAGCGTTTAAAATGTCCCGCATCACACAGGCCAATAGGAAGCCGTGATGTCATACTGTGCCGCTTCCTATTGGCCAGTGTGACCAGGACATTTACGCTGCACAGGGATACCGTCGCCCCTCACAGGAGGGAAGCATCTCTGGAAGCAGGGGGTCCCCGGAGAAATTAACATTAGTTCAGCTCCGGAGGCCCCCGGCTTCAAACCTGCAATAAAAAATACATTAAAAAAATGTACCCCACCCTTTAATATGTGCATCAATACTGTACAATTCACACAATGATTAATAATGAGCTAAATTGCCGATCAATCTGTTCTCCTGTGATCAATCGTGACGATTCGGCCTGGGGGTTCACTAAATGGCTGTCAGTGCAGCAGAAGAGGACCAAAGATGCAAAATTCTGTGGGGATGATCATGTGACCAGGCAGTCACTAGATACAATTGGTGCACTGCTAGAGAGAGGGCAAGACTCAAAAATGGATGTGCCAGAGCCTGTTTCTGAAGATGACGGGGATGTGACTGTAAATGTTTGCTATAGAAACAAAAATGCTTGTTATTGTATAATACATAAAAAAAATTATTCAGCGTGGTTTCAAAAACATGCAACAAGTATTTTCTCATAGTACAGCACTGATAGAAATAGACATGTAGGATATTGCTTGGTCTGCAGCTTTAAACGGGAGGTGGTTTTGAGGGACTAGGGTACATTTTTCCAGCAGTGGGGCGCTTGGTAAGAAAAGAGGGGCCGGATTCCTTATTTTTAACCATCAGCAGGTTCCTGGAGGCGGATCCTAGGAGATAGCGCTGTGTACAGTAAGGGTGAGAAGCCTGCTCAGATAATTTAGTCATTTATCCAGAAAGTAAGTGAACGTGAGACAGGATAAATGTACCTCGTGCCTGCTCTCTAGGGATAACCAATTAAGGGGCCTATGCAGTGAGCAGCGAATTTAAAAATTGGCGAGGGTAATAAAAAGTAGCTTTTTTGGAGAGTTTTATTCTCCATATGCAGAAATGTGCGAAATCTGCAATTTATAGCATGAATGCGTGTGGCGAGTTTAAAATGGAGAGATGCGCGCTGCTGAAATGTGTAAAAAAAAAATCGCGCATTTTTTTTTTCTTTCCTATGGCCGGCGAGCTCCAGCTTCTTGCCAACTTTTGTTGGCGGAGCTAATTGTAGAAAATCTCGCCATTTTATTGGCGCGAACAGCCGCTAGATGGCGTTCGCGCCTTTCTGAATTCGGATATTTTTAACACTGGCGAGATTCAGAAATAGAAAAAAAAAAATGGCGCGTTTTTCGTACCTCGCCATTTTCTGCGCGAATTTCTCAAAAAAATGGCGAGATTTACTTAAGCGCTGCTCTCTGCATAGGCCCCTATGTCCTGTAAACATATCTGAATAACAGGTATTTTATTTACATAGCGAGACCGAACAGCATGTTGAGTTGCATAAAATAGAACATTTGCAGAGATACATTTCGGGAACTGGATCATACGCTATATCCTCATACTCACTAACTGGCATTGGTTGTGCTTTTTGACCATCGCACTTAGGAAAGATGTATTTCTATAAAATGGGCCTAGTACGGTATAGGTTTTGGGGTATAGGTTATCAATATGGAAACCAAACGCTACATGGGAGACTAGCCACATAGCCATATAGTTCAAGCTGGTAATTGAGGCGAGATTAGTGAGATTTGGCTCTAATCAGTAGCTCTGTTGAAAGTTTAGCCTTTGCCCTAAATACCCTAGTAACTGTTTTGTCAGAGTTCGTATTGCATCATCCAGCTTTTGACCTATGAGAAAATCAGATTGTAGAACATTTTGAATGTCGAACTGGCAAGAGCTGCATACATACTGTATTCAATAGTATCACCAGCACACACATACTGTGGGCAGAAACCTGTAACAGCCCCAGAACACGGCCTCAGGGACCCTACAGGCAAAATCTAGGTGTCAGAGATACACATATTGGGATCTCCCTGACATGGACGAGTGAAGCCAGTGTAAAGCACGTGGTCCAATTTAGGAGCACTGAAGCTTGTTTAACATCAAGGTCACCAGCATTTAGCGCCTTTGCAAAATCTAGCAATATTACATCAGTCAACTGTCTACATCTCATTCCCCCACTGGATCTCATTGCATATTTTTAAGGGGGTTGTGACGGGATACTGGTTTGGGCAAAAAAAACAACCTGAATCTAAGAAAATTTGACAGATTTGGTTTTGCCACAATGACCAGATTTGTCAATGACTTTGGCTAGTACAGACAATAAACGGATTTTGAATACACAATAAATAAAACATAAAAAAACACAACCCATTCTCCAGACAAGAAATGACAGCCACTTTTTACACTACCAAAAAAACCAAGCATTTCAGAGCAGTGCTGAGAGGAGAGCGCTTCAACCTTCACGTCAACAAAAAGTGCTTAAAGAAAAATGTAAATAAATATAAAAAGGCCATTGCAGCTGGTACATGTACCGCTAAGTGTAGCACATGCAGCTATAACCTCGCCCGTCCCCCCCGCCCCCCCGGCACGGCTACTGCTGCTCTCACCTGTCTGTGCCGGACCTGCGGCTTCTTGTCGCACTGCTTCTTAGCAGCATCCCCAGATTTCCTGATTGTTAAAGGCACTCCGTACTTGGCAGCAGGTCTGGTGATTTTCTGGGCAGGGGAGTTGGCAGAAGGCATCGCTGGTGCTGGTGCTGCTCTTTTTGCTAATTCCCCAGGATGACAAAAAAAAAGAAAGAAAACAAACACCGTGTTAAAATCGGCGATCCCAGCGGGCAATTTTGTTTTGCAAATATTTTTTTTAATTTTTAACATGGGATTGGAGCAGGGGGTCTCCGGAGATGAACCCCATTCATTTCACCTTCGGGGACCCCCTGCTTCCGGAGATACTTACCTTAGTAGTAGGTGCCGGTAGCCGATCGGCTCGCAGGGTTCACGTAATGGCGGCGTTTCCAAGCTCCCGAGGCTTGCGGGTCACTAGGAAGCGGTAACGTGGTCAGGGTCGGCCTCCGCTTGGCCCGCGTGACCTTTAAACTTTGCCGAGATACCGGCACCCCCTTTGGAGACCGGTATCTCGGGAACCAGGGGGTCCCCGGAGATGAAATGAATGGGGGTTCTGCTGTGGAGACCCCCTGCTTCAATACTATGTGAACACAAATAATACACAAGCGCATTAACTGCTCTTCTAAAAACACTACACATACATTTCAGGCTCAACCTGATATTACCATGAGCAGATACAACGGCCTTGTTATCAGTGAGTAAACCATGTGGTAAGTAACCGGGGCGCGGAGGTTGCAGAGGCCCCGCGCTCTTCCCCAAGGCATTTAAATTAATGCCGGGGGATGCGTGAGGCCTCCGTAACGTCTCCTACTTACTCTTCGGCGACGCGTCACCATGACAATGCGGCGTCAAATGGTAATGTGTTGCCATGGCAATGCGACGTCACATCAAGTCATAACGCCGCCAAAGCCCGAGAGCAGGTATAGAGGGGGGGGGGGGGAGGGAGAGGGGAAGCGCCATTTATATTAAGCCGTTTAAGCTGTCCATGACCCTGCTGCACCAATCACAAGGCTTTATAACCGTATGGTTTCTGTACCAAACTATTTACGTCCCCACATTAACACGGTCACCTGCAATTACACCACCAACCATTTACTTACCTGGTACAGCAACGGGTTTAGGCTGATTGACAAATGCTCCCGGGCCAAATTCTTCTGCAATAAGCTTGAAAATTAAAACATGACTTTGTTTAAAACATTAGACATCAGGAATAGTAAAAACATCAAGCGTTACCATATTACACAAAAATAAAATAGCAATTGAAAACATTGAACATACTCCAACTATTAATAGTTTAGCTATGCAATAAAATACATTAAAATACAAATAAGATGTTACAAAGTACTACGCCTCGATCACTGAAGACTAGGAATGACTGCAGCAGTTTTTCCTCCCCGATGTGAACTTGTAGGAAAGCAGAATGTATGACACATAGCAGGGGGCTTGTTATCGTACTCACAGGCATTTCCAAGCCAATTCTATAGCAATTGGCTATAGCCGCCAGTCACAGATAGTCCAAACAGTATAACAAGCTATTCTAACGGGTGTGTGTGGCGTGTGGTGTGTGTGTGTAGAAGCTGCCATATGCATTGATGGCTCAACTGGTTTATATATAGTGGAGATAGACCCAGGGGCTGCTCTATAACTGAAAATCTGGGATACGGTTTATATTACTTGAACCGATGGGGCGGGGGGAGCCGGCGACAATATGTCGTCTTCTGACAGCCAAGGACTCCTTGGTTCCCTGGACTTTTTTGAAGATATTTGTGACGGTTTCTGCAACCCCCTCCCAACAAAACACAGAATTATGGCTGCGGGGGTTAACAATGGAAAGGCACGGCGTCATCTTTTGAGGTTTGCGACCTTCTACTGGCGCCCAAGTGAGAGTGATCCTGGTGGTGCTTGTGTCTCCAAAGTTTAAACATCTTGGGGACGGGGGTTACCCAGATCAGCGAAGGTAATATACAGGGGAGGGGAGAAGTTTCACAGTCTGAAACAATCCTAAATTGTGCACAATTATTCCTAACCAGTTTGTGCGCATCTATAAATCTGTGCAAACTAGGATTAGTCCAAATAAAGCACAATAAAACCGGTAGCTTGAATCGCAGCATCTTTGTATGAGGGCTGTAGCTAGGAGTCTCAGACCTGAACACACCCACCGATTCCTATCACAGCCATTTGAACCCTTTGGGTACCCAAGGATGCAACTACTGCATCCAGGCGCCCCGTGACTTAGTAGCCACGTCATAATCCAATTGCTCGATTTTGTAGGGGAGATCACGATCTAACTGGAAGAGGAACAAAAAAAAAAAAAGAGGAGTTCTCCTCTGTTCTGTCACCCGTGACGGTGTAATCACGAATGCCACGCTCAAAGGGTTAAGTACCAGTCTGTAGGGTCCCACAGTCATAGAAGGACCAGGGCTCTTCAACTACTTCTCCAATGGGACCAGACCAGAAAACATTTAGCAGTAGAAAGGCCACAAGGTTATTGTAATGTCATTTTAGATGCATGTACTGTGCAGACTTGAAAATGATTATATAACATGTTGCAACGATGTATAACATCTGTACATGTATATTTATTTACATAACCTTAATTTACAGGTGCGGTTCAGAGCAAAAATGTGCACTACCTGCCTAAGCAACGAGTATGAAATTAGCAGAGAGTCCAAGAGCCACGTCAAGGCCCTCTATGCGGCCAGCAAGTAGCCCGCGGGCCACCAGCTGAAGCTAAACCAGACTCATTTGTTTAGGATTCATGAAACTTTCTCCCCCTAGTAATCCCTTACCTGGGGCGGGAGAAACTTCTCAACGCGTTTAAATACAAAAGGCTTCTCCAATATGGAGCTGACCGACGGGCGATCCCTGGGATTCCTCTTAAAAAGCACAGAAAGCAGATTGCGGAGGTCGTAGGTGTAATGCAGAGAGACGGGAGGGTAGGAGCCTCGGATTATCTTCAGCACCAGGTTCTTCATGTTGCCAGCTTCAAACTGGGTGCAAACAAATGAACCATCACACACACAAACAACAAATGTCATTCAAACAAGGAGCTCGGACACGGCCTTATATTATGTAAACAACAATTGTGTGAATTGGAGGATAATTACAAACAATTGTGATATTGTGTGCGAAACCCCATATCCGCATTAAGCCCTCTTGTTTTGGTGTCAAAGAGTCTTATCATTCTGAGTTCAAATGTTTTCCGTTCTTGGGTGCGTTTAAACATTCCATTGAGGATTTTGATTTTTAAATCATTTATGGAACGATCTGGTTGTGAGAAGTGATGTCCCACTGGTGAGCAGTATCTTACATTGCTTAATGTTTAAGGTGTATGCCACACAAAATCAGTGGCACCATACATTAGCGCCCTGATCACTCTATCAGGACAAGTCAAAGGGCTCGATTTCTTTTTGGACTCAACTAACCACTAGAATAATAAGCAGTCAATTTGTCCTGAAATAAGGGGTTCCAGGTTAGGGGGGGAAATTAAGTGGTTCTGCTCGAGAAGACCAACTGTACCGAAAAGTGGGGTTGCTGCTCTGATGGGTCTTCAAATCGCTACTTACCGCATGTTTGAGGGTGCACATTTCATACAGGACACAGCCCAGAGCCCAAATGTCACTACAAGAGAGAATGGCAAAACAACTCAAATCAGACACACCATGATCATACAACAGATGCATGCCCTGTCCATGAGGACAAACTCAGCAAGAGGAAGGTGACGTGGCACCTCGGGCAGAGGAAGGGTTAACATGCATTAAGGCCGCGTTCATGCTGCGTGCACGAGAGAGCGCGCTGCGCGATGATTCACGATTCCCATTGGGGTAATGTGATGGAGTATGGTGCGCGTGCGTGCACGAGAGCGTTGGCCGGAGAGCCGCTTGCCGAGACAAATAATTTAATATTCGCGGCGGGACGGCCGGGTCACGTGAGCGGTTTGCCCAATGAGGGCGAAGCAGCTCCGTGAAGTCACGGCCACGCCCCCGCGCGCACAACAGCTCAGTCCAGGAATCGCATCTGCTGCAAGCAAACGCCACGGCGCTCCGTCTCGCGCACGCAGCATGGACGCGGCCTAATACAAACAACGGGCAGAGAGCACACAAGTTTCAATTCACAGTATTTACAACCATTTCTAAGACCATTTCCCAAAATGACGCGTCCGGTGCCCAAATGCCAGCTTTGCAATGCTATATTTCATTGCATTCATCAACGAGGAGCACTTTGCCAGGGCTAGAAGAATAGAACAAAAGACAAAAAGGCGCCTAGGGCTACATCTAACTACATATAGATTATATAGTTAAATACTTATCTGTTTATCTTCTCATAAGCAAGGGCTCATTTAGTTCAATTATTTGGCCAAAGTATTTTAAGTTTACAATCACATCATGGTCTGGCCCTTCTGTAGGTCCTAACACTGCTGCACCTGCAAAAACGCTCATAACCTCTGTAAGGATTGTTATATAGTAGGCGCTGGTGTACGTGCGCCCGGCGCTGCGCGTGCCCATGGCGTGCGCATTTAGTTGTTAGGGTGCAAGCGGTGACGCGCGCGGTTTGGGGGCGTGACTGACGTCACACCTTTAGGCCACGCTGTGATTGGTTCGCGGTGTGGCAGCAGCGCGAAAATACAATTTTATTGTAATTTCCCTGGTCTGCTGCGCCATCCCTAGTATAGAAACGTCGGGCTAACACAGCCAATTCTAATTGACACGCGCACTATATTACAGGCCTAATGGAGGGAGACCCGTCTTTAAGGCTGCGGTCCCAGTCAGCACTGTGGCACGCGTGCCCGGGTGGGGTGGGAACGGCGCATGCACAGCGCTTCACTGCGATCTGAGGTCTGCGGGGAGAGGGAAGAGATCGAGCCGGGGGGGGGGGGGGCCATGGTGGGGGTTTTGCAGGGGCGTGGCCATGACCTCACACGGCTGGTTCACCCTCATTGGCTGAACCGCCGGCGGGAGCGTGGCCACGCCTCCGTCGCAAACTGTAAACTCAATTTCACTGTGTCTGGAAAATCTGGCAATACGGCGCAGCTGCACCTTCCGTGCGAAGGAGCGTACTGGGCCCAGCCCCATTGAGGAGCGGTGCGTAAACGCACAGCGCACGCCGAGGCACAGGAGCCTTAGGACTGCAGGTGCAGCAGTGTTAGGACCTACAGAAGTGCCAGACCATGATGTGATTGTAAACTTAAAATACTTTGGCCAAATAATTGAACTAAATGACGCCATACTTATGAGAAGATAAACAGATAAGTATTTAACTATATATTATGAAAAGTTAGATGTAGCACTAGGCGCCTTTTTGTTTTCTGTTCTATACATGAGGTCACAATCCCAGTAGCACTCCTTTTTGGCACTACGCACCAACCAAAAACACCTATATACTAAACACAAACAAAGAATAACTAAATAACTGTTTAAATTTAATAGTAAAAGTTATGTTAAAATAATTATTACTTAAGACAAACAATTGCCTCCAAGACAAAAGAACATTGGCTGCGGAAGTCCCACCCAGTAGGAGTCAAATTGAAATCCTACTCACGACAGGGCAGATGTAAAACTGTCAGCAATTTCTCCTCTCTCCGTGTCAGACCTCTGGGGAGACCCCACGCAGTCCTTACGGAGTCCAGACTCTACTGTGACGCTCACCGCTGCTCCGATCACAGGCCCGCTGGTCACGCGGCAGTCAGGTGATGTCACTAGTAAGTGCACCGGCGACGAAAGTGGAGTTTGACAAATGCCAGCATTAGTACTGCTAAAGTTTATTCAAATCCCCATATTGAGCAAAAGTTTGGCCAGGGGAGTTCTTCCGGCTAAGTGCCGGGAGTATCGCTAGCTGTTAAGACTTTCGGCGTCGGTCACAGCAGCGTCTGAACTCCGTGGGGTCTCCCCAGAGGTCTGACACGGAGAGACTTGCGCAGCCAATGTTCTTTTGTCTTGGAGGCAATTGTTTGTCTTAAGTAATAATTATTTTAACATAACTTTTACTATTAAATGTAAACAGTTATTTAGTTATTCTTTGCTTGTGTTTAGTATGTGGGTGTTTTTGGTTGGTGCGTAGTGCTGTGTTTGTCAGTGTTACACTATGATTGCTCTTTGTGTTTGTTTGTATGTGCTGTGAGACTTCCTTCAAGATAACCCGGATACGGATTGGATATCAAGGACTGGACATTTCTTTGGTCAGAGTTCCCCACTGGTGATTTTTTTACCATTGGGTTTTATACGAACATAGGCGCCGGTTATATGTATTTTTTTTGTTTAGTATTTCTTCATCTGTATAAGTCATTTTTCCAGGCAGCCTAGTCGTTTATATACAAGGTTTTTTGTAATCACATTAGTATTATTATACACCAATATCATATATTTGTTAGCGTTAGCGCTGTAAACACACACTTTTTCTTTTCTATCACACTCTTTGATGGCACAATACACGAGATGTGGTGTGTAATGAGAGCGGAGTTTCTTGTGCTTCCGATGACCCAGGTGTATGATGGGTCTCTTACAGACATGCTTAAATGTAGTTAGTTTTGCTGTGAGCAGGATACAGAGTGGAAAGTTACTGCTATTATGAGAAACTCTGGAGATGTGTGGGAGTCCCCTGGGAGCGCCCTCCCCCCCCCCCTTGTCTCCTTGGCTGAATGACTGGACGTGTTCTGTGATACATTTGTACAGCACAGAAATGTGCCACACTCAACTGTGGCAAAGCTGATGGTATACACAGGACTGCGCGCAGTACAAATGTGATTAGAGAATAACAACTATTGACCAGGCAGTTCATCTTAACCGATATGGGAGTCCCCTGGTTGTTGATGACATCACGAGCGGTATCCTGAGTGCCATAGAATGCTGAAATATCTTCCCGAAGCCAAGTACCCAATACATTATATTTACTCATCACAACTGGTGTTGGTGTTATTCATGTGTGCAGTTGTGGCAACCCGCACCACTCTTGAATAAGTAATTTTCTTGTCAGAACATGGTGGATTTAGGTTCTGAGCTTACGGGGGCTGTGTGCGCTAGAAGAATAGTTTAAAATAGTTTTTACAGGTTACTTCCTTGCAAAACAGTTCCCAGAGCAAACCCCAGGAGTGCACGTACCTTTTGTTGTTATACGGTCGGTTCTCGCATATCTCGGGCGACAGGTAGTAAGGTGTTCCTATGCATGTGCGAGCCAGCTCTACTGTGCTACAAGGGAAGACATGACATACTGTACCACGTCAGCAGTAGGAAGCAAAGGCAATGCCGCTCGGCAGCCAGAGTCCAACACGTGGCATTATACGGACTTACCTGTTTAAAACCCGGGCTATTCCAAAGTCCCCCAGCTGGATTGTGCCATCTTTTGTTAAAAAGATATTCTACATTTGAGGGGAGGGAAAAATTATTTTGTCAAAAGTAGTAATACCATCATGTATATTTTTTTTATTACATATTATATACACACACACACTAATATATTGGTATTTGCTGTACACTGTACGGTGGAGGGTTGTATCACTTATCCCAGCTTCACATTGCAAAGCCAGTATAACCAGCATCACACTTATGAGACCCAGAAACAGCTGTGAGCAGGGTTACAGGCTATGCGTTTCTGTAACCCAGGCTGTGCTGAAAAGCTATGCAATACGGCAGGCATAAGCTTATAGGGGACCATGTTAAAATGGACAAGAAGTGCCACAACGTGAGTGCTCATTTACATGTCACTACCCCAAGTCCCTGGCTGCAGATGAAGCATTGTATGCCAAGAGATAATGTGGAAAGGCGGGTTTGTGCTCACAAAATTGTATTTTTATTTGAGAGAGACAGACATACATACATAGAAAGTAATAGGATGCGCAATAAACAATTAATGTACAGCTGTGTCTGGTATATGCTGCCAAGATGTTTTGGATTTGCAAATGAATCCACAAATACAGGTATGGAAAAGGTAACATTAGGCGCAAAACCTAAACAATATATAAATATAAAGTCCCAGTATATTGGTAAAATAAATGTTGGAATAGGTGATCTTAATAGACTTATTCATCGATATATAGTAATCGATTCCAATAGAAAGCCATCCCTACAAGCAGACTTCCAGCTATATGATTGCCATTATCTCTCCTGAACGTCAGTGACATCAGTAACAGCTGATGGGAGGGAGAGGGAGAGGGAGAGAGAGAGAGAGAGAGATCAGATCTAAGGGCATGAACAGCTGACCCACGCTGCTTCAGGGCAGAGGCAGAGACGCGGACATTTGTGGGTTCCAGTGCAGCTCTAAAAGCGGATCTACACTGCAATAACAGCAAAGTAAAGATACCACCACCCGTGGCTTTCATCACAGCGTACAGCTGATCTGCACTGCATGGACATCAGGACCGAATCGCTGGCTCCTGTGGGGGTTTTTTTTTTGCCATTGCACTCAACAGCTGATCCATCTCAGCATCAAGACAGAGACGTTGGTATCTGCGGCTTCTACTGCAGTTCTTGGATTGTTATCCGACATGACTGTAACTTCTGCTACACTGTGAGTAGCACCTCACCATTGTTGTGTGATACCAATATACCAAACAGTACTTTACTATATTGTTCTCTTCATTTATTTCAGAAGTCTATAAAGATCACCTATTCCAACATGTATTTTACCAATATACTGGGACTTTATATTTATATCTTGTCTAGGTTTTTGCGCCTAATGTAACCGTTACCACACACACACACACACACACACACACACACACACACACACACACACACACACACACACACACACACACACACACACACACACACACACACACACACACACACACACACACACACACACACGGTCAAGAGGCACTGCATATTTCAACAAAACTCATCGCCAACTGGCTGTGTATTTACCTCCCAGGCTCGGAACTGTAAATGTGTTACCTGCGATTTGATGTCCCGATGTAGAATTTTTCTATCATGAACATGCTTCAGCGCTAAACAAAGCTGCACAAACCAATCCACGATCTAAGAGGGAAAAAGAACCACTTCAGCTGATACTTCTGTAAGGTTTGGCACTATACGAGTCCTCTCTCTATATACACACTTGGATATTTAGATTGGTAGCGTGTGAACACAAAATCATCTAACTGTATTTGTATACAGATTTGGACACCGACTACTTATCGTCTCGCTGAATTAAGCTCTTAGGCTGCGATTACAGTGGCGGCGTGAGCGCGCATGATGTCACGCGCGAAACATGCACCAGGCAAACGGGAAGCATCAGGGAGGCGTGGTCATGACATCACGTGAGCGGCTCTCCCTCATTGGCTGAACTGCTCACGTGACGCGGCCGTTGCGCTGCAAAAACAATTCCCTTGGTCTCCCCTGTTATCTGTCGCTCCGTGGCGCTTCAGCTACATTAATTTGTTCCGTTGGTGCGCGCTGCCATTATAATCGCGGCCTAATGGTGAAATAAACACTGCTGTATCAGCAGACTAACGGAGAAACGATGCAGGCTGGTATAATTAAAACAAGGACAGCTTATTCTTCTGTTAAAAAAAAGAAACAAAAAAAAAACTAAATAAAACAAATAAAAAGAACTCACAATTCTTAAAATACAGACATAAAATGTTTTTTTTTTTAAAAAAGCGATAGACATTTATACACAGAAATATGCTTTAATGGTGCAGAACGGCATGTTTCAATCAAACTGGACACCAGTTTTGTTGGTTTACAAATAATTTGTTGTGAAAATGAGAGTTAAGCTAAGGAAGAGTCTAATTTCCCTACAAACATGTATCCCAGCTCAGGTGGGTAACCCTGGTTTACCTGATCTTCGGAGAATAAAATCCCTTTCTGTGTGTTTATTCTTTTAAAGAGGTCCCCCCCTTCGCAATAGTCCATCACAATGTACAGGCAGCCACTTTCTGCAACACAGACACAAATATGCTTTGCATCGCTTTTCTGCACAACAACTACCTGTTATTCCCAGAACCTGGAGGGAATTAAAAAGGTGCACAGTCACAAAAATGTTGTTTTAAATGTTCTGCACAGAATTGCCCGGACGTTCCCTTTCTGTCATTGTCAGCACATACATCACGGTCATACGTGCCACGGTCATACGTGCCATTTTTTTTGTTAACCAACAATGTTGAAGTGAACGGAGCGGATCCCCAGTACAGAGAAAAGATCTTCCCAGCATTTCCAATAGAGGTCATTGGGCCTTATTCTATTTAGTCCGAAGCGGCCGTCCAAATTAAGGCAATGGAGATTTTTAGGTGAAAATGGCTAAACAGCAGCTTCGGACTACATAGAATTATAATATAATATATACATACATACATACAATTACCACTTTGTGTTTTTAGGAGCAGTGGATGAAGTGCAATGGTATTGAGTTCAGAGCCCCATGTCTTACATTTACAGCCTCACAGTACCACTACTTTTTAAAGCAGTCTGCGCTCTTCACTGCATTCCCTCCCCCCCGCCCCCTGTGCATTTCCTTTATTTTGTTTGCCTTTTCCAACAGGGTTTTTATTTTTACAATCTAATGCTCTGCTGAGGAAATATGAGTGTTTGAAATATTAAACACTAAAAACAATTTTTTTTAAATGTTTTAAATAAAAAACGAGCAGGACATGCTCATGGGGCGAGATACTAACATTAAATGGCTTAAATGCAAAGGCTTCTGGGGGATTGAGGATTTTATTTGCAGCCTTAAGCTGGGGCCATGGTGCCTTCGCCCGTGCAGAGGCGTGCGCGGCCGAGACGTCACCCGCGTGAAACGGGTGCGTTTTGTGGCCAGTGGAGAAGCACCGCGGGGGCGTCACTGAGCTTATTGCATGATGCCCAGTGTGTCCAACACTGCAGTAACCCGGCTTATTGCATGATGCCCAGTATGCCCCACACTGCAGCAACCCGGCTTATTGCATGATGCCCAGTATGTCCCACACTGCAGTAACCCGGCTTATTGCATGATGCCCAGTATGTTCCACACTGCAGCAACCCGGCTTATTGCATGATGCCCAGTATGTCCCACACTGCAGTAACCCGGCTTATTGCATGACGCCCAGTATGCCCCACACTGCAGTAACCCGGCTTATTGCATGATGCCCAGTGTGTTCCACACAGCAGTAACCCGGCTTATTGCATGACGCCCAGTATGCCCCACACTGCAGTAACCCGGCTTATTGCATGATGCCCAGTGTGTCCCACACTGCAGTAACCCGGCTTATTGCATGATGCCCAGTATGTCCCACACTGCAGTAACCCGGCTTATTGCATGATGCCCAGTATGTCCCACACTGCAGTAACCCGGCTTATTGCATGATGCCCAGTATTTCCCACACTGCAGTAACCCGGCTTATTGCATGATGCCCAGTATTTCCCACACTGCAGTAACCCGGCTTATTGCATGATGCCCAGTATGTCCCACACTGCAGTAACCCGGCTTATTGCATGATGCCCAGTATGTCCCACACTGCAGTAACCCGGCTTATTGCATGATGCCCAGTATGTCCCACACTGCAGTAACCCGGCTTATTGCATGATGCCCAGTATTTCCTACACTGCAGTAACCCGGCATATTGCATGATGCCCAGTATGTCCCACACTGCAGTAACTCGGCTTATTGCATGATGCCCGGTATGTCCCACACTGCAGTAACCCGTGTTTATGATGCCCAGTATGTCCCACACTGCAGTAACCCGGCTTATTGCATGACGCCCAGTATGTCCCACACTGCAGTAACCCGGCTTATTGCATGATGCCCAGTGTGTCCCACACTGCAGTAACCCGGCTTATTGCATGATGCCCAGTATGTCCCACACTGCAGTAACCCGGCTTATTGCATGATGCCCAGTATGTCCCACGGTAGCGTTTGGAGTATGTGTTTAGATCAAAAGTTGAACGGCTGTGTAACAAACAAGCACGATGGACAGGAGGGAAGATGCTATACTAGCGAATGCCTTCACTTAAATTGTATTCACAATAGACTTTGCAGGTGGTGTTTACTATTCTTATCATGGGTATTGCCGTTTATTCTGCTACAGTGCCGAGAATGTACTCGCCGCTGTACAAAATGACATTTCAGAGCAAGATCAATACAAGCTGAAAGAGAGACAATGGGAGTGGGAGTCACTGCCGCAGAGAGCTGACAATCTAAGCGGTGGGTCAGGAACAAATACAATAGTATTTATTTGAAGTGAATGATAGATCTGTGAAAATGGGAGTAATCAAGGAATGGCCACTTAGGTTTACAGGACTATTCCAATAGCTTGATCACCGAAATTGATTTGGATAAGAAAAATAAATAAAAATACTCAAATGGAAACCAGCAATGGGATTCATATAAACACACACATTAAAACGAACAATATTAATCATTGGGGCACAGCAGGTGTTGGTTACAACCTGGCAATTGAGCCTTTTATCCCTTAGTGAGGTAAGATGAGAACAGAAACCCTCTCAGCCATGCAGTAAAGAACACCCCTGTACACACGGCTAGAACACGCCTGCACACACAGCTAGAACACGCCTGCACACACGGCTAGAACACGCCTGCACACACGGCTAGAACACGCCTGCACACACGGCTAGAACACGCCTGCACACACGGCTAGAACACGCCTGCACACACGGCTAGAACACCGGCTACATGAAGCTTTATTGAAGAGAAGCTTTCATATTAAATGAACAAGCGCTTCATGAGCCATTTTTCTTTTATATTTATTTTTTTACTGAATCAAATGAGTCTTTCGAAGCTCAAGCGAGATACTCCCAGCACCCGGGATCCCACCCCTCATTGCCATTAATAAAGCATTGAACGGTTGAACAATAGGGCTGCCCCTGGTCACGTATTGATGATTCTGCTGCCCTAATTAGAGTTTTTCTACACAAACCAGGAAAACATCTATTTTGCTGGCAACTAGGGGTTCCAATGACAAAGGAGCATTGTGTTTGAGGGAGGGTTGGAAAATATGAGCTTTTTAACCAGTAAAGGAGATGAGTGATGGTATCTATAAAAGATCTAAAATCATGGAAAAGTTCACAATTTCATATCAATACATTGTCAGTGTCCTCTGGTGGATCACACTGCTTTATTGTGCTCCTATCATTTGTCTGATAGACAGTGAAGATAAAAAATCGGCTGACATGAAGGCCTACCTTCACATAGATTTGAAAGAGGTTTATAAAAGGGATGATTGTTTCCTTACAACAAAAATGTCTCAGATATCCTATATACATTTGGTTTATACCGGCTGTAAATGTTACCAAAAAAAAAAAAAGTATACATATTGTAACTATCCGATAACTTTGCTCTAATCAGCTGATCATTCAGTGTTTTGACCGAAGGGAACAGCTGAGAATACAGTGAAGGAAATCGTGATAAAGTCCTGTTGCATAAACGAGATACAGTGGCGAGAAATAGTTTGTGAACCCCAATGGTAATTATGGAAATTCCATAGTTTTTCCATGATAACCTTCTTGAATCAAAACCAGTCATTTCTTAAATATCCAAGAGGGTTTATATTAACCAATTCCATGTCCTTTAAAACAACATGATGTATGAATTAGACAAACAATGAGCTTATTAAGAGTCAGGGTATGTACAAAAGCAAGTGAAACCCTGGTTTTATCAGCTAAATTAAAAGGGGATAATTAGAATCAGATGTTTAATTATGTAGATCTTCAGGGGCGAGTTTGGGATGCCTCACCCTATACAAAGATCAGAAAATGTGCGAGTTTGGTCTTCACCATATAGGTGTGTGGAAACACATCATGCCACAATAAAAATAAATTTCTGAGGACCTCAGTAAAGCAGTTCTTGGTGCTCATCAGTCCAGAAAGGGTTACAAAACCATTTGTAAGGATTTGGGGCTCCACTAATCCACTGTCAGACAGATAGTCTTCAAATGGAGAAAGTTCCAGACCACAGTCACTCTACCCAGGAGCGGTCATTCTACCATAATCTCTCCAAGAACAAACCAGCAAATCATCCAGGTAGCAACATCGAATCCCAGAGTAACATCCAAGGATCTGCAGGCCACTCTCTAGTATGAGTGTTCATGACTCAACTATCAGAAAAAGACTTAACTAGAATGGTGTTCATGGAAGCACAGTAGGAGACCACTGCTCACTTAAAAAACAAAACAAAAAAAAACCCATTGCTGCCAGTCTGAAGTTTGCCAAAGAGCACATAGATGATCCACAAGACTTCTGGAACAATATTCTCTGGACAGACAAGTCAAAGGTAGAAATTTTGGCCTCAATTAGAAGCGTTATATTTGGCGAAAACCAAATACTGCGCTCAAATAGAAGAACCTCCTCCCAACCGTCATGCATGGTGGTGGGAGTTTGATGGTTTTGGGCTGCTTTGCTACATCAGGACCTGGATGGCTTGCCATCATTGTCACAACCATGAATTATGCATTATATCAGAAGATTCTAGAGGAGAATGTCAGGCCATCCGTCCGTGATAGCAAGAGCTGACTAAGGGACATTATTTGAATAAATACCTAGCAGAGTAACTAATGGGAGAGGAGAGCACAGAATGGTTACACCAGGAGGACAACAGAGGGATTACACCAGAAAGATGTGAGAGATTGGTTAACATCAAGAGATGGAGAGAAGTTTTATCATGATATTAAGATCAAATACAAGGATTCCAGAGAAACAGAAAACTATGCAACCATCTTGACAATACCATAACTTATTTGGAATGTCAGCCATTTTGTACTATTTTTGTGAGTATTACTCTCCAAAATAAACATTTCTTTTTATGTGCCGAGACCAGAATGCTGAGTACTGTGGTGCTGGATTAATCGATCTAAAGAGAAATAAAGACATTTTACAGAAGTCCCAATTATAAGGAAATTACAGTAAAGATATATATATATAATGGAAGTGATTTGAGTGGTAGCCTAACCTGGTCTCCAGGTAAGTGTTTAATTGTTTGGTTGCTGCTACAGGACATTGAAAATTAATAGAATGTTAGTGTCATTAACATTTTCATGTTTTTATTCCTAAAAATTACTTATTTGTTAACAAAATACCAACTCACAACCCCACTAAAACTATCATGTTTCAGCTTGACCCCATTTATTGTTAAAAAAGGTATAAGCACTAGAAATCAAAAGATAAGATAGAAACATGATGTAGACCCATGGCGCGCTTGGTAGGACAGTCATGGCATAAAACCAAAACAGGTGCTAACTGCTGTTAATGTTCCAAAATTGACAAACGGGGTTCCGTTAATAATAAGTAGTTTATTTCAATACATAGTATAGTATGATCATACTCATTCAAAAGGCTACAAGACTCTCTCTGCCAGGGATTGTCCAGGCAGCAACCTTTATACATTTTTGGTTCCTTTGTCTAAAACCGTTACTAGGCAGATTACACTAACCACTCCTTAATTCTTAAACCAATCATTTTACAGCTCATTAAACCTGGTTAAAACTGGCCTCAAACAGCTATGACAACTATGGACAACAGGTACCAAGTCTCACTAGGAATGTGGGCGTTAGACAGTCGTAAATCAACTTAGGAGCGAAATCTCTCATTTACACCAGATACATTCTTTCACACAAAATGGATACTGAAAACAACAGATTACACAAAATGGAATATGCAGATCACTTTCATTCCTTCTCCAGAGACCCCCACCAGTCCATTTAAAAAATATATCAACAGTATCTTCATTTCAGCAATATTACTTTGTCACTGCCCCTGTACGTCATCTTTTACAGAATGGTGTTCAGTAATAACGCTTTGTAAGGATAATGTGTTATCTATGTAGTGCCCTTGATTGATATATTTCTAACGTGTCATATCTGACCTTCAAACGACTCTCTGTACTGAACAATATTTGGATGCTTCATGTTGGCCAACACGGCAACTTCTCTCCTGGATTCTTCCCTCTCTTTGTTGGACATCTTAAAAAAAAAAAAAAAGACAAGACAGCTTGTAAATTCTCACAGAACATTTAGGGGTGTGCTTCGTGTATTTTTTAGCTCAATATTTATAAAGTGATCAAGAAAGCAATTTGTTTATAAGCAGCTATATCATAAAAGGGAAAAGGTTTGCGATAGAAAACATAAGAGGCCTCAGCGGTGGTTTATATATTAAGTACCTCAATGGGGTCTCCGGTAAATGATGGAAAACATCTCAAAACAACCGACGCATATTATCCATTCAAATATTCACGGTTGTTGAATATTGTTTAATACCCATTGAATATTTACAACTACGTCATATTAACGTATTCAAGGCATTGTGATATTTGTATTACTTATATTTGCAATCCACAGGAGTTACACAAGACGTACTGCATAATTATCAGTATACAAGATCATCCCATGAGGGAGAAGAACGGCACTTCAGAGTACTTGTTGAAAAAGTAAAAAGGGTTTTATTAGCACATGATCGACATTGCGGTCATTAACTTAGACCTTTGTCAAGATGATCATCTCATAGGGAGATCTTGTATACTGCTGCATGCACCTGGTCTGCAATGAACATGCACCTGAGGTGCATCTCATCAGTCGTGACTGCAGCTTTTTTTCCCTTCCACCTACTGTATAATTATCACACAGTAGATTTTATATAAGTCCTGTGGATTGCAAAAATAAGTATACTATAATAAAATGATTCAGTTATTGGTATTTTCTTCCTAGCATTCAGGTGGCAGCGATCATTGAGCTGTGATGTGATTTACAGTATTTATCTAGATATGGGAAAGGCTTTAGTGCACACATTGTCACTATAAATCCATCAGACTTTTGCCAATTCAGGGACAGCACCAAGCAAGAGAACCACCAGTGCAATTAGTAATCAATCCCAATGTGCTTCAGCTTCTCTGATACTTCCAGATCCCATCTGTCTCCTGATCCCTGGAAAGATACCAAGAACATCTCCATCATTTCATTCTGCATGTCATTTTGTGCATTCCCTGCATTGCACTTACACGCATTAAACCGGTGTCACTCCACATCCCCAGCAGTCTGCCTTTACATACTAAGCGGTCTGCTACCAGAAGGGCCAGCCATATCGCATTGTAATTTATTTTACACTTGTCATCTCATGATTTCCTTTAAAACAACAAATAAAGTCAACAAACAGCATGTGCCCGACCTTAGAGATGCCGATCTCCTTAATAACATACTGCTTGCCATCTTCCTTGGACTTCACCAGGATGGCCTTGCCGAAGGATCCTTCCCCGATCTTGCTCACTTTAACGTACTTGTTCATGGTCAGCAGCAGCAGCAGCCGCCGCCAGCATGACTGTCACTCAGGGGCAGGTAACGCGGCAGCCTATGGATTGTCCGATGAGAACGCGGGCGGGCAGTTCCAGAACGTGGAACAGCCGGGGCCGGGGCTCTAACAGTAGCAGTGCGGCCGGGGCCCGCTGTGTGGTGTTAGCGGTTGCTGGGCAGCGGGCTCGCCAGCGTTCGGCGCGCACATAGTGTAGTCACAGCAGATGCAAGACTCCCCGCCCCTCTTCCTACGGGCTACACAGGCAGCCCCCGCCCCCCATCATCAGGACGGCGTGAAGTATGTGGCGGCCATTTTTGAGTCTGGTAGAAAGATGAGGGGGGGTTCACATGGCACGTAAAGGGGACGCAAAATGAAGCTTTCACGTCTTATTATTTTAATGCCTATTGTTTGTTTTTTTTCATAGACTGAAATACGTTGGGTTATTGTGATTATTCATTCAGCTGCTGTCAGGGATGAGGGAGACCGCAAGCGGTTTCTGTGCAGCTATTCGTTGGGGTGTGAGAATGTGTATCGGGGAGAAGTGTCAGTGGGGGGTGCAGTGACTTTCTAAGGGTCTCAATGTATTAACATTGGAGGAAAAGCTGGTTGGAGCATGTTTTTTTTTTAAAGCTTTATGCAATGCCTGCTTAAATACAGGAAGGGATGTGCTCCTTAAATAATTTTTTCTGTAAGTAGAAAGTGGAACTATGTGTAAATCAAAAGTAGTGCTTTGTGTTTCTAAACAAAAAACAAAAGTAGTGGTACTTCATCACACTTCCACCAGTGGTATTTATTAGGAGTTGTGCGTAGCTTTCAAGAACCTGAGTGCCCAAAGTGAGTTTCGAGGACACTTTGAGTGAAATCCCATTGAAGTTTGGCCAGGGCCTTATTCTTTATACACCAATGTGGCCAATGATTTTGTGTCTTATTTATAAAAAAAAAGTGGTCCTTTAAAAATGTAAATATTTTCTAAATTAAACATTTTTTTTTCTACAAGAAATCCATTTTATACCGTCATTGTGCAAAGCCTACATTTTACAACATCGCACGTTCCAGGTTTCCCTTTGTCACCCGATCATTGTTGCAACTGCCTGGAAGTCGCGTCTCATTCCAGTCCCTCGTTGCTTTGAAAACAAATACACAATTCCAGCTCTCCTCCCAAATTGGTTTGCAATTAGTGACATTTCTCCATTTTGTACGTACGTCTAATAACAAAGGAGCCATTTATTTGTATATTTTGATCAAAACATGATTCAAGCCTGCCAACCCCATCATTCTAAACTCCAATAATAGCAGGTACTGTACCTATACTAAATGAATACAATTTCTTGTTGTCCTATGGACTAAACTTGGTGAAATATGTGAAAGTGCCCAAAGGGTTAAATTAATTAAGCATATTGCTCTTTGTGACTTAGAATTAAAAACTGGCATACGCCACTAACAAAGTTCCCTTAACATTATGAAGGAAAACTGTGGGTGCACAAATTGCTTATTGAAAAATAATGAGGCAAAAAAGGAGATGGAGAGCTAAGAGGAGTCCTCCAAAAGTAAATCACTTCTAAAATATAACATTTATTGGAAACCTAAGTAAAACATAAATCACTGAGTTAAAAATGAGTACAAATAATGTAACCTCCATACTGGAGAGAATCAGTGGGATAGTCTTTAGATATAAGCTTAATAGCCCTTGAAATAAACGTGTGTCTTCAATGACATGAACACTGACTAATAGAAGTGCTAGGGTAGTGCAGGGATGAGAGGGGGCTGAATGTACCATAGCAGTTAGTGACAATACTTTATACATTGAGGATAGAGGTGCTGACATTATGCACTAAACTGAAGGGATCCTGAGATGGAGGAGTGCTAAGATCACTAAATGGAAAGACTGCTGGCAGCAGGAAATCCCCACTATGAAAGCAGCTGGAGCTGTAGGGTCCGCAACGTAAAGGGATCATATGACAGCAGTATCTATTGTGCGCAGACCACTGAAACAAAGTGACTGCTGGTAGCCGGGTAATGAGACTACGGCTACAACGACTCGCCAGAGCGGTGGCAGCTGGAGCCGTGGAATCAGCAGTGAAACCCGCTGTGAGGGGTAATGCGAACTCGTGAGCCCTGGTCCGGTGGATCTATCCAAATCGTAGACACGTAATGTCATTCAGTGGAGTCCCCTGTGACCACTATTGGTAGCGGGAAAAGGTATATCGCTGCTCGCTGTTTGATATAAATTACCATAGCGGCCGAGCAATGCAATCGCTGGAGCTGCAGAGCAAACAAGGTTGATCCCTATGGCCGAGCTTACTGCCTACCTCGCGGCGCCCGCGCTGCCTCTGTCTGTTGGGCGATGTGTGCTCATCCCCAGCAGACTAACGCAACTTGGAGGCGGGACTTCCATATCCTCCATGAAAAAGAAACATTGTGTGTGTGTAATTTCATTGGCTGGCGAAATACACGTGATGCTGCTGCAGCTTGAAATTACAACTTCAGTTGTCTCCCTCAAGTGCAGCAACGTCACCGCTGTACCTCGCTGCCAGGAGTCGCAAGCAAGCGGCAAATTCAAATGTGCTTGCTTGGCAAGCAGCTAAGCGCCACGCGTGTTCAGGCGCTCGCTCACGCTAGCCACACACATTGCCGCAATGTATTTCATCGCGGCCAGCGTGAGCGCGCCCGCTCAGCGCCACCCTGGCCGAGGCCTAAGCGCAGGCTTCCCAAGGGTGATTTAAATACCCGGGAGGACACATTATATGGCGTGTAAGAAATATACAGTGCTGGCGTCCTCATGTGGTATTATATGATACTGCAGAAGGGTGCACTTGGGTGAAAAGATGCAGGCTTAGTCCATAGACACTTCGCCCGTGCGGTGGCGCGCTGAGGCTCAGGGAAAGCGGTGCTTTCCCTGGCCTTAGAGCGCGCGCCGTCCGTGGGTGTGTCTGGGGGCGTGCCAGTGACGTCACGGAGCTGGTTCGGCGAACCAGCTCACGTGACCGGCCCTGCGCTCCAGCGAGCTCTGAAACGTAACATTTGTTAAGACACACGCTTCCGCAGGCGTGCGGAGCGTGCGCGAGCCCCTGCTAAAGCCGCTCTCATTGCGGCTGCAGGGGCTCAGTGCAGAGCAGCAGCGCGCCTCAGCACGGGTCAGCGCCTAAGCGCTGACCATGCCCGAGGCCTTAGGCTGAGTCCCCACTGGGGCTGAGCGCGCTCATGCTTGGAGAGCGCTCCAAGCATGAACACCGGGTGTCCTGCATGTACACGCGCGGGCATTTCGGGTAGTTGAGCGTGCGGGAAAGTATAGGTTTTTTTCTTTACTTAAGTGTCAAGCGCAGGTGAGCGTGTGCCCACGCACGAGCGCGCACAGCGTGAGTGGGGACTTACATATAGCTATATATGCAAGTAAACACCGCAAGCACTGCACCTTCAGCACTAGCGGGGATGCAGCCTTAGAAGGTTAAATTTGCATATTGAACCACTGATGTTTCTAATATAGGAAAATAATAAATCAGATAGGTTTAAATGTAGGTATAACTGGATATATATTAATCCAATTAAAAAAGAATTTATCGTCACGGATGTACTGCACCGACACACTTTATTCAAGCAAATACCCAGTATGTACCTGGCAGATACCTGGAATGCGCCGCTCCTCACCTCTGACAAGCCCCGTTGCGTTTGCCTTTCCAGCCTGGGTTCATGCCTGGCTGACGGGCGGCTGATCTGTTAAATGATAATGATTAGGATTTAATAGGCTGCAATGCTTCGCGTGTCTACCAGATGGCATAAATTCATGAATTGTAATGCAGTATATATATATATACTGTGCAGTATTGCAGCCAGCGGGAATAAAATGCTTCAATCCCTGCTTGGAAAATACCTCAATGCACTCGGGCAGAAAACAGTCACAAACCTCAATACACCCGGGTATACCCGAATTCGTGGGACTAGCCGAGCTCGAATAAAGTGTGTCGCCAGTGTAGATTGCCCTTAGTTCCTCATTGACTAAGATGAAGTGAGATATAATGCTCATATCGAAATACTTGATTTACATAGATTGTAATGAAAAATCA
This sequence comes from Ascaphus truei, assembly GCF_040206685.1. Classification (NCBI taxonomy): domain Eukaryota; kingdom Metazoa; phylum Chordata; class Amphibia; order Anura; family Ascaphidae; genus Ascaphus; species Ascaphus truei. The sequence continues at coordinate 388,667,888 of NC_134483.1, read as the reverse complement.
TCATGGTGGGCATGGTAGAAATCAGGCACATAATATGTATGTAGGGGGATGTCATTCAATGAAGGGAGTGTACGTGAACCCTTCATTGAGACCATTGGGGCTTCTAGTTTTTAATTTGTAAATCCATTCCGCATCAATTTGTAAAAGCTTCTTGTAAAATATTTCCTCCCCTCATTGTGCCTTGCAGATGGTAGATGCCAGCAAATGATAGACAATTGACATTTCCATGGTGGTGTTGAAAGATATGTCTTGCCACTGGAGTGTCTAGTTCGTGTCTCACAGAGTTTACATGTTCAAGTATACGCCTCCGTAACTCCCTAGTGGTGTTTTCTCACATATCATTTCCTGCACTCACAGGTGATAAGTGTAAGGGTTCCGGTCCTGGCTTTGGCTGGAACACTCACCCTTACAAGGCTATAGAGATTCCAGGCAAAGTCCTCCCCGTACTGGGCAATTGGAATCACCTGGTTCTGGACTTACACTGCAGTCTGCTTGATGCTGCCTTCTATGCAGCTCTGTCCCTATTTGCTGCCCGTGCTATTTAGGTTCAGCCCTTCCAACAGGAAGTGGCTGAGCATAACTCTGGAATCGCTGTATTCCTGGTAACCTGTGCTTGCTACAAGCACCTCTCCTTGGCCTACATTGGACCTTCCTGTCCTGTGCTGAAGTGCTGGATCCCCAACGCTATAGCTTCGTGTTCCTGTAAGCCTCCTCCATCCGGAGGTCATCCCTGTGCTGAAGCTTCATGTTTCTGTGGCCTCCTCCATCCAGAGACCTTTCCTTGTGCTGAAGCACCTACGCTGAAGCTTCCTTGTTCCTGAGGATCTCCCATGCTGAAGCATCTCCGCTGGATCCCGTGCTGTAGCTGCTCTGTTTCGGAGGCCTTCCCTTGCGCTGAAGCGCCTACGCTGAAGCTCTACACTGAAGTGTTCCTGAGGAGCTCCAATGCTGCAACATCTGCACTGGATCCCCTGCACTGTAGCTGCTCTGTTCCGGAGACCTTCCTTTGCGCTGAAGCTCTTCGCTTAAGTCTTCCTGATGCCGACCCCAGCCTGTGACCTCGACCATCCTTCTGTGCTGCCTACCTTGACCCCAGCCTGTGACCTCGACCATCGCTCCTGTGCCGCCTGTCTTGACCCCAGCCTGGATAACGTTTACCCTGCCTTCTCCAACCCGACCCGGCTACCCACGACGACGGAATCCGCAATCCGGACCCGACTTCGTGGTCTCAGGTCGGTGCTTTCATATCCCCACCTCAGCCCTGCGGTCCGGTCCAGGTCTGTGGCGTCATGCCCGTTACAATAAGATATACCACATTTGTGGTTCTACAGTTGATAAAGGTATCAACTGTATATTGACTACTGCTGTTGTGATTCGGGAAGGATTTAATGGGGGTGACATGATGGCAAGACTTACAGCCATGGCATTTGTACATGCCTTTGGTTGCTATGGGGAGCCAACTGGGTGCTTTTGCCCTCTGATAGTGGCTGTGTACCAAGTGGTCCCTTAGATTTTTTTTTTAACGCCTACTGGTAATTGTAGGATTAGGGCCTAGTACCTCATTGAGATTTTTGTCAGCAAGGAGAAGGTGCCAATGTTTGCCGAATATGCGTTTAATATGCCACCATCGCTTGTTGTATGTGACGAGGCATCTTATTGGCTGGTTGGTCTTTTCTTTTGTTGTCCGGGTCTGTAATAGTGCCTCCATGTCACACTGAATTGCCCTGCTGTATGCTTTTTCAGCACATTACGCCTGTATCCACTTTGTAGAAACCTATCTCTTAAATCTTTGGATTGCTCCAGAAAATCTTTTACAGTGGAGCAATTACGCCTCAACCTGAAATATTGCCCTGTTGGAATGCCATTTACCAAGCTTCTTGGGTGCTGGCTCTGTGCCAGCAGAAGACTGTTGGTGACAGTCTTTTACATAAAGACCTTAGTCTGGATATCTCCTGATTGATCCTTCTCAATATATAGGTCATGACATGTGATGGATTTGTGGCTGATCTCAAGAGTGATCTTTAGATTCAAGATGTTGTTGTTCAAAGTTTCTACAAATTCATTAAAGAGTGGCAGGGTGCCCTTCCGCAAGACCAGGATGTAATCTGCGTATCTGACCCACAACTCAATGTGGTCAGTATACATAGATGAATCTGAATTGAAGACATGGACATCTTTTCACCAGCCTAGATACAGATTAGCATATCTTGGTGCATATAAGGTGCATATAAGGTGCCCATCGCTGTACCCGGGGTCTGGTGGTAATGGCAGCTGTCAAATATGAAGTAATTATGGGTGAGTACGAACTGGGTGAGTAAGAACCTCAGAAGATCCAAGATGAAATCGTTATGTGTTCTACACCTGTGGTCCCTTGCCAAAAGGAAATGAGCACATACCTTGAGGCCCTCTTCATGTCTAATGCTAAAAGCGACTCGACATCGAGACTGGCAAGAAAAGTATCAGGGGTGATGGTGATACCGTCGAGTCTACTGAGTGTGTCCTTCTTGTATTGGACATAGGACGGTAGACTGGTGACGAAGGTGCGGAGAACCTTATCCAGGTATATGTGTCACGCTGTGCAGCCCGCAGACCAGACCAGTCCCCTGTACTGAGGTGGGATGTAGAGTATACGCACCGACAGCAGAGGGGGCATGTCTGGGATGTGTTGTAGTAGCGTAGCCAGGCCTGGATGTAGATAAAGAATGGTCAAGTACTTGCCGAGTCCGAGGATATAGAAAGTTCTGTAGTCAAAATCCGTAGCAGACTCCGAGGGTCTTAGAGGTTAGAGTAGTCTGTAGGAAAGCCAAGCTCAGGAGCCAGAGGGGGAATTCAGACGAGTCTGGTCAATAGCTGTAGGAAATAACCACAAGAGAGCACGACACAGGTTCCAGGCAACACAGGTAGCAAGGAGTAATGCAGAGCAAGGAAGTGAAAGCAAAGCAGGATATTTAAAGCAGCAGTGACCAATCCGGACAAGGGGCATGGCGGGGGGGTGTCGGAGGAGCTGCACGTGAGTGGCTGAGAGACCAGGAAGTAGTAGAGCACAGCTGAGAGTGCCGGAGACATGGTGAAGACTCCCACACCGAGCGGGGGCGGAGACAGGCATAATGGGCGCACTATAAATCCTTGAAGGAAGCACGCGCTCTGTAACACCAGCATCCAAGATGGCGGCCGCGGCGGAGTTCAAGGTATGTGCTGGTCGGCGGCATGGGTAGCGACGGGGGGCAGGGGCAGCAGCCGCTGCAGTACTGGTAGTGGGTAAGGAGGGGTCACGCCACAAGGGACGTGGCCCCCGATTCCTTACAATATGCTGGCATGTTCAGTTAAACTATTGTTCCCAGACACAATTGGTCTCCCATGGGAATGTTGCCGATTTTGGTGAATCTTTACACGTACTAAGGTGTATACCTTTTGGCTAATTAGAGAATTGGTAACGAGCTCACAACCTAAAAGGAGGGTCCAAACAACTCCAAAGAACTATTTAGTAAAACAGAACCAGATGAGTTAAGACCTACCCCTTGTTTCTTTGCATTTTCTTTCATTGTGTTTACCAATAGTTTGCAGGGAAAGGAGAATTGTGGCCACTTCAAGTCTTATATTTAAGGTGCAGTCCTTCTTAGGTACAGATTGAATCAATGTTAGTAACATGTTTAAAGTATTATATCAATGTGGTTCATGTTTTTTGTTTTCAAACATCACACACCTACATATTATCTTAATTCGTTTTTTGGGGGGGTTTTAAGCGGCACTCCTCAATAGTCCTTTGTAAGAGGCGTCCGGAGCTTAATTGCACTATTATAAAATCTGATGAGCCCTGGTTCAAGAGAATTCATCTTACAATGAATTCTTACTTTGTACCCTTTTGGGAATTCAAAATGCCCACCTGATCAGCCTCACTCCCACAAGCAAGTAGAAAACCAGTGTTATAAGGCAGGGTTGTGCAAATTTTTGGTGCTGCGCCCCCTGCCTGCTCTACTCCAGTGCTCGCTCCCCCCCTTACCTTTAGCCGGCGTCAAATGACGCCATGGGGTCATGTTGCGGCGTCCGAAGCCGGCTGAATGAAGGCGAGTTACAGAGCCCTTGCTTGGTCCCTGGCATTTACTTTAAATGCCTTGGGGAAGAGCGCGGGGCCTCTGTAACCCCCACCCCAATAATCTCACACCCCTCAGTTTGCGCACCCCTTTTATAAGGTATGACATTGAACCTTTCTTTTGAACATGGCCGCGGCAGCTGAGGGGGGTCTGCCTTGCCAAATACACAAGTTGGGCCCGTCTGAACCAGGAAGTTTCCAAAGGTTCAAATTTCTGGCGCCCCTCGTGTAATATAGATCCTGGCCACTGATGATGTTGCGGCTTACGTTTAGCCTGCAGGACTCCCGGGAGACTTGCAGGGTAAGACATTTACCCAGAACCGGGAGTCCCCAGAGTGGAAAATAGCTCCACTCAGTGCGGTGTACTTCCTGGTCCCAAATATGTAAAGAACTTCCATAGAACCATATAAGGAAGGCCTGGGTGTTCTGTACCACAACATTGACATATCAATGGAGAAACACTGACTGCATTGAGTGACACTTATTTCCAGTCTTTATTCATATTACACGACTGCTAAATTAGGGAGACTGCCTTTCAAAATAATTGAAAGTGAATAGATAGGGAACACATATGTACTTTATCGGAAGATGGACAAATGCTGATAAAAAAATAAAAACAGTTTGACTTGGCAGGTTTGTCAATAGGATAACTTTCGTGAAAACCAGCTGCTCCAATAGATTGCATGGGATCTCCCTATTGAAAATCATGAGCAATGCTCCCTTTTGCAACAAAATGGTGTAGAATAGGTGAACACATCAGGGCGTCAGAGCAGCCACCACCAGATTTGAAAGCTTCCGTTTAAAAATTGTGGGAGTGGGTGAGGGAAATCTCTACATCCCACAAAGGAAAAGGGGGGCTTTTATGAGGGAGAAAGTAGAAAAACATTAATTATTGGGGCTACATTTCAGGAGCCTCCATGGCAATAAGGCAGTCTTTGGACGTATGTAAAACAAAGGAACAAGGGGAATGTCCAAGGGGCTAGAAAAGGTAAATAAAGGAGCCATGCCTGTGAGAGATGCTGAGACCTCCCTGAGCTGCTCCCATATCTGGGTCTCTCTGTATATGAGTGATGCAGCCCCTCAGCAGTCACACATCATGTCAGACCTGCTCCACATGATGCCACCACACCCTGCCCGGCCCTCCCCAAGCCACCACCTCCCCCTTAGCAACACCCCTTTTCCTTAGCAACAGCCTCAGCAGCTGCCCGGAAGCGGCCCCTCCCCTGCACGAGAGCGGCCCTCACCCTCCTCCTCCTCCCCATCGGGATGCCCAGACAGCGCCTCCCGCCCCCGGCGGCCCGGACTGCCCGCTGATTTGCCCCGATACACCCGGCGTGTCTGCCAATCTCACCCCCCTCCCCCTCCAACCCACGGTTAGTCTGCGGATCTGCTCGAGGTGTCTGTCCGCCCCCCGGGGCTGTGTGATGAACCCCCCACACCCCTCCTGTCTGTCCTCTGTTGCCCCCTAATGAGAGGGAGGGGGGATGCAGCAGCCCCTCCCCGGGGAGAAGGCGGTGCCCGGGCCTATCAGGACAGGTAGGAGGCATGAGGGCTGAGGATGGGGCTGAGAGCCTGCATAACCGGGCTGTATTTTGCGGGGAGAGTTGTGCACAGTGAGACCACCCTATAGTGGGGTGGTCTTGGCAGTTTCATGGCTGTTCACACATTTGTACTGATGGTGCTAGGGTAAATATGCACCCTTCCCATTGCAAAACTGATGAGCACAGAGCAGCTGAAAGCAGAGATCAGGGTGAGAGCCTCTGCTTCAGCCTAGACTTACACACAGCTGCAGGGAGACTTTACACACAGCTGCAGGGAGACTTTACACACAGCTGCAGGGAGATTTTACAACTGGACCAGGTTTGCACCCCGGCTAGTTTTGCCCCCAGTTAGTTGCATACCCTCCAGCCATGTCACATCCAGTGCTGTTTTCTACATCCCAGTGGGTTGTGTGTGCAATAGTGTATATCCATGTGCTTGCCAATGGGTTGTGTGTGCAATAGTGTGTATCCATGTGCTTGCCAATGGTTGTGTGTGCAATAGTGTATATCCATGTGCTTGCCAATGGGTTGTGTGTGCAATAGTGTATATCCATGTGCTTGCCAATGGGTTGTGTGTGCAATAGTGTATATCCATGTGCTTGCCAATGGGTTGTGTGTGCAATAGTGTATATCCATGTGCTTGCCAATGGGTTGTGTGTGCAATAGTGTATATCCATGTGCTTGCAAATGGGTTGTGTGTGCAATAGTGTATATCCATGTGCTTGCCAATGGGTTGTGTGTGCAATAGTGTATATCCATGTGCTTGCCAATGGGTTGTGTGTGCAATAGTGTATATCCATGTGCTTGCCAATGGGTTGTGTGTGCAATAGTGTATATCCATGTGCTTGTCAATGGGTTGGTGTGTGCAATAGTGTATATCCATGTGCTTGCCAATGGGTTGGTGTGTGCAATAGTGTATGTAAACGCTGAACCGTTCCTATGTTAATTAACAATTTTTGAGCTTGATGAGATAATTGAAATGCCCAAGCGAAAGTTGATCTGTTGCTTGTTGTTTATAGTGCACCTTAATGTATATCTTTATATAGCGCCATCCATGTACATAGTGCTTAACAACAGTAATGCATGTGACACAATATTCTAACGCATAATGGGAATAAGCACTAAAGACAAAAGTAACAATAGAAAAAGGAGTCCCTGCAATCTAAGTGGGGAGAACTTACAGAGACAGTAGGAGGGTGTTATGGTAAGTGGGTCTGCAAGGGGCCGAGGTCAGTGCATCCGAGATGTATACTATCAGCCAGCTTAGCTACCCATATGCTTAGTTAAAGAGGTGTCTTTTAAGACAGGCCCAACAGGTGGAGAGAGAAGGTGCCAGTCTGATATCGTGGGGAAGGGCATTCCGGAGGTGTGGGGCAGTGACAGAGAGAGGTTTTAGACGGGAGAGGGCTTTAGATACAAAAGGGGTAAACAGAAGACATCCTTGTGCAGAAAGTAATAGTTGGGACGGCGTATAGAGAGAAACTAGGGCTGAGATGTAAGGAGGGGCAGAAGAGTGTATAGCCTTAAAAGAGGAGGGGAATTGTGTGTATGATACAGAGTTTAATAGGAAATTATTGAGAGACGACATTGCAGCTTCTAATTGGGCGATCCAGCAGCCTTCTTTATTTTTCCCAGCATGTACTGGCAAAAGTAACAAATTAAATGTGTCTGCAAGTATGTGGTCAAAACAGGGAATCTATAATTATTGGTTGTAATAAGGTATCAGTCAAAAGCATATGGCTGTGGTGGCTGAATAGCAAATGATCAATGTTTAATGTACTGTATTTTTTATTTTTTTTCATTTGATTAATTTAGACAAAATACTAAACAAACGTTCATCAAATACAAACAACTTGAATAACATACAAATGAAATATATATAATATATATTCATGTTCAGCGACTGCGTGTTACTATTGTTCATTCAAAATTTACCCTTTTTTATCCTGCAAAATAGGTCCTAACATAATATGAATTTTATTAGAAATAAGATAGGAGGCTGCAGCAGAAAGTGATATTTTAAGTTCAGACAATGTGGAGATGTTGTTGGATTTCCATTTACACAGTAAGTGCTATTATCCTGAGTATCCGAGGTACAGAAGGCGGAGAGGTGCAAGCTGTAGCATGTGTAGTCAGTGAAATGCCTGTCAGACCGGATCTTGGAGCAGAGTTTTATTGACGAATCTCTTCAGTATATGCAGACAGTTGTGGCGTGCACAAGGACGAATACTTTCCAATGTTGGGGAAAACAGAGTTTTACCAAACTATTGGTCCTGAATTGAAGTGTGGCTGAGGACTCCTAAAGTGAGTAGGATATCTGTAGCAGCTCTTGGAGCTAACGCGGTAGAGAAGGACGGTTGTTGCTGAAGTAATATACCTCCTAGGATAGCATAGCCGAGTTATCCATTTGGGAATGTTTGGTTAAACAGACCCTTGGATGAGAGAAAGATCACGCATACTGATGTAGGAGAAGCAAAAATGGCAGTTCGCTTATTTCTTTAGTTCGAACCACCAAGAGTTAATCATATGACTGTCTTGAATTCACCTTGATTGTAAGTACCACAGCAGCTTGTAAAGGAACTGACCTTTCTAGATCTGAAAAGCGCAGATTGTAAAGCGGTAGAATAGGTAAGCACCGTGTATCAGGCCAACATTTTGTCTGTGCTGCATCTCGGGTGTAAAAAGAAAACAATGCATCAACACCAGTTAAATCTCATTCTTGCTACAAGGAGACAGTTCTCATTTTTTCAAACTTTTTTTTGTCTTTTCCTCTGGGACTACATGACGTGACTGACTGCTACTGATTTGTACTGCGTGAATGTGCCTGAGAATATCAGTTATGTGAATGAACTCTTTCAATGTGTAATTTCACCAGTTCTTTGTATGTGATAGCTGCCAATTCTCTATGTATGGGAAATATTGTGTTGTCCGTGCCCCGTGATATTAATGTTGGGGAAATGATCTATTTTCATCGAGGTAGTAAACTTCTTCTCATTATTTAGCCCTTATAGTGCCAGGGGGTATAACACACGAGACGTTTATCTGTAAAGCTACAGTCAGTCATATGATCTGGAGCACGTGATCTGCACGGATCATAAGAACAGAGCAGGGCTTTGATTCTCAACTTATCATTGACATGGAAGACATTTCTCCACTGTTACAATGTGCTTTACAGCTGTAAATGAAGATATGGGCAAAGAGAGAAACTAGCCTAGGAAACTCATTTCAAACAACTGGTATGTACTATAGCAAATAATCCTCTTTGATCTCTCTACTTTCTGCATCTCAAATGCTCAGACTTCAAAGCAGCAATCCTGTCTGCTTACTATTGTCATTTTTACGCTTGGCTGAATCAGTGTGTCCCCTGGAGCTGCCCCGATCTCCCCTGATGTCTGGGGACACCGCCCCAGTTTGTACAGTAAGTGACAGTATTGGCAGCAGCGGGCTATATAAAGCAGCAGATTGACAAGGCTATGTTTGTCGTTTTATATGAAGACATGACACCCAAACAGTAAATCATTATTTTACTGGGAGCTCCTGCGGAGGTTGGGGAAGCATGGTTGTACCTCAGTTCAGGTAAATGTTACCCCACAAATATATTTTGTGGAGGTGTTGCAGTTTGTCCTGCTCAACATTTGTTGTGCATCTTATTTTTTTCCCCTTGGGTAAGATCTTGTACTTGTCCTTCAAGTGCTCCTTTAAAAAACAAAAACAAATTAAATGTGTTTTTCTTTTTTTTTATCTGATGCTGTGTTTAGATTTAAGTGTTTGAAATATTAAGTGCCTGGGAGGTTATAATGAATCTGTTCCCAGAGTCCATTGCAGTCTAACCGCAGAAGCTAGAAATGTATATATTTTTTTTTTTTTTTTTTAATAACACTAAGGCTGGGGCCATAGAGGGGTGGGGAGAGCGGAGGCGCGCTAACGCTGAGGCTCGCCTGCTTCAGTCAGCGCAATTGCACGGACTGGCAGGCGAGCCAGCGTGCGCGAAGGGAGCCGGGGGGAGGTGGTTGGAGGCGGGGCAGTGACGTCGCTGGGCCAATCGTCCGCGACGCACTGACGTCAATGTCACGGCGTCAACGTCACGGCGCCGTGACTTTGACGCTGCTTCAGGCTGATTGGATGTTTTCAGCCGACAGCGCGCTGAAAAACAGCTTGGCTGTCGGCTGAAAATTCCAAAGCCTCAGCACGCCTGCGGACGCTCGCGTGAGCCCGCTCTCAAGGTATCCTCATTGAGGATGCAGGGGCTCAGCGCGGAGCGTCCACACGGCTCAGCGCTGCTTGTCCTTCTATGGACGCAGCCTTAGGCCTGGACATGCTCGCGGCCTTGGCGCAGACCGTGATCACATTGCCTGAAGGCATTACTCGGATCCATAGACCTGGCGTGCGCGCGACTGCAGGCGAGACGGGCAGGTCACGTGAGCGGTTCACCCAATGAGGGCAAACCAGCTCCGTGATGCCCCCAACGGCGCTCCTACCATGGCCCGAAAACGCACCCGCTTCACATGGGTGACGTTACAGCCTACATTTCCTAATGTTACTTTTATGTCTGAAGCGCGTGTATTGCTGCTGTGAAGCGCTGTGTACATGGATGGCGTTATATAAATAAAGATATATACATTTTGTTTTTAAAAATTACTATAACCAGGCAGTACCTGCTTGGGGAGGCACAATTCTAACGAGTTAAATTGTAGGTTCCAGGGGATTGCTGCATTAAAGCAATATTTTTCCTAGCTGTTGTGTGTAGTTTTTGTTAAAGTTTCAAAAGAAAGTTTGTTAGTTTTTTTTTTTTTTTTTCACTGAAAATGTTCAACGTTTTAATGCTTGGAATTTTTGTAAAGGTCCGTGGTCAGATCACATAACCCTATATTCAGATCGTACGGCTCGGAATTCAGGCCCCACAACCTTTTTCTATTCTGCCATTTATGCCCAATTCTGAGGAAATTGTGGGAAAGGATCTCCTTCTGGCATAGGTGTTTTTGAAGAACACCAGTAAATGATGACCCAGTAAATAAGCGATCGTGTGACAGGAATGTAGATGCCTTCATGTATTAGGCTGAGTCCCCGCTGGCGCTGAGCGCGCTCATGCTTGGAGAGCGCTCCAAGCATGAGCACCGGGTGTCCTGCATGTACGCGCGCAGAGAGGGGGGGGGGCTTTGCAGGTAGTTGAGCGCGCTGGAAAGTATAATTTTTTTGTTTACCTAAGCGCCGAGCGTGTGTGCTCGCGCACGAGCGTGCGGGGACTTACATATATCTATATATGTAAGTAACCGCCGCAAGCGCTGCGACTAGCGGGGACGCAGCCTTAGGGGGGGAAGCAGGGCAACTGTGTGTAATTGATGTGTTCTAGTCTATTATGCTTAGGTTGGTAACGTTTTAAACCCTGTGCTGCTGGAAGTAAACAATCCTTCACAATTAAAATAGCCATTTTGCCTGGCAGTGCTCTTAAATTGGCACTACAAGCGTTACACATTCATTCTTTTTTATTACACTGTTGGTTACTTTTTACACACATACAGTGCTGGAAATCACTGAAGCATTTAATGGGGCATTGTCTCCCAAGGTTTTTAGGCTAAATATCTGAAATAAAAACGAGTTTTATCCATGCACAGACACAATAATAAATAATTATAATAAAAAAATAATAACTTGTTAGTCATACTAGTCCAGTAGATTTACTTTTTTTATTTGTGATACTTTTTTTAATCAACCAACATGAACGTTCTGCATAATTAGTGTGCACAGAACTAATTTATAGGAGAAACCTGCAAGGTTTATAATGTTTCGTATATTGTACACTAACTTTCATATATAGCACCATTACCATTACAAGTGCTTAAAAAAATATTATTTTTCATTATTACACAGTGATTATGCACTGTTTAATATTATATATGTGGCCATACCTTTCTATGAAACGGCAAACAAGTATAGCTCGTGTGCTGTGTGATAAAATCATTGTACCTTTCCTGATGGCTTTATAAGGCCTGGGACATAGTAAAGACTTTGGTGCTGTTGCTTGCTGCCGCTCGCTCTACCAGGAGCTTTTTGCTGTCCTGGCAGAGGAGACAGCAAGCGCGCTTGGGAGGCGGGTATCACTGTGTGTGTTACTTGGTAGCTGTCTGTGTGTGTTTTTGTGTCACTTTGAAGTGGTCTGTGTGTTTGTGTCTCACTGGGGAACGTGTGTGTGTGTGTGTGTGTGATATATAATATTTTAAAAATTAAAAAAAAAGACGTGAGAATAAATTATTTATTAACATTGTGCAACTTTGATAAATATATTCACACACATACATCACACACACACACATACACATACATCACACACACACACACACCAACACACACACCAGACACACACACCAGACACACACACACACCAGACACACACACACACCAGACACACACAGACAGACACACACAGACAGACACACACAGACAGACACACACAGACAGACACACACACACAGACACACACACACAGACACACACAGACAGACACACACAGACAGACACACACAGACAGACACACACAGACAGACACACACAGACAGACACACACAGACAGACACACACAGACAGACACACACAGACAGACACACACAGACAGACACACACAGACAGACACACACAGACAGACACACACAGACAGACACACACAGACAGACACACACAGACAGACACACACAGACACACACACACAGACACACACACACACAGACACACAGACACAGACACACAGACACACACACACACAGACACACACACACACAGACACACACACACACACACACAGACACACACACACACACACACAGACACACACACAGACACACACACAGACACACACACACACACACAGACACACACACAGACACACACACAGACACACACACACACAGACACACAGACACACAGACACACAGACACACAGACACACAGACACACAGACACACACACACACAGACACACACACACACAGACACACACACACACACACACACACACACACATATACATACACCTCTGTGCTGCCTCTGTCTGGTCTGGTGGCTCTGTAGTTAAAATGCCAGGCTGGCTGCAGCCCCATTGGATGGGAGCGGTCACGTGACTGCTCCTCCGCTTCCCCGAGCGGCAAATTTCAAAACTGCCTGTCTCGGGAAAGTTTCTCAGCCTCCGCACGCATCAGCACGCATGCGGAGGGAGAAACTATAGCCGCGCTGATTACAGATGCAGGGGCTTTGTGCATCTGTTCAGCGCGACTCAGCCCGCCTCAGCGACGCTGATTTCACTATGTCCTAGGCCTAAGAGAATGTCTACGATTGGAGATGTGTGAGCAGGTGTCCACGCCACAGAGTAGCATCATCGTTTTGATTAGAGGTGTGTGTGTGTGTGTGTGTTTGTGTGTGCGAGATCTGGATATACTGTGGGTTTCTATTTCTGTAAATAGTCACTGCATTGCAAAGCTGGACACAATCCCAAGGGGTTTCACTTGGGGACACGCTGATGTTTTCTATCGCTCACAAACCTGGGATGTTTGTGATTTAAAAATGAACAATTAGTTTGTGAAAGGTTTGGGAGCTCTTTCAGGTTTGTCGGGCAATGATTATATTTAGAACAGGGATGGAATTTGCCCGGACGCTTATTAAAGTGTTGTCCCTGGTGGCTGTGTTGAGTCGCAGTCATGACGGATCCGTCAGTCACCGTGCGACATTAATGCCGGATCGGACGTACTGTGGCAGTGACTGATGGGTCAGTCAGCACTGTGCTGCTCTGTGTGAAGTGCAGGAAGGAGAAGGGAGATCAGAGGAATGTGCGACGAGTTCCAGGACTCTACCTGTCCTGGCCCTCATTGAGTTCAGCGTCAGAGGGAAGTGTGTGTGTGTGTGTGTGCATCAGTCTGTGTGAGATTTACATGCACACACACACACGCCTCTCGACAGGGACAATTTCCAGGAGCCAAAATTGTACACGGATGGGGGAAGGGAGACTGGAACAGTCGTTTCCACCCCACCTCCCTACTGCTCATGAGGACGTTGGCTACTAAACCTTCTAACTGGCCGAGTGTTTAATATTTGGTCACTCCTGAATTTAGAATCTAGTCGATTTAAAGAAAGGTCACGGTTTTCAACTTTACATTTAGTATGCTGACATTTTAAACCTCTGCTGTTTAGTCTGCACGCACTCACTTGGCTCACAACAGCTTCATGCAACATTACCTATCTCCTGATAATGAACCTGCTATGTATAATAATAATAATAATAATAATAATATGTTCTTGTATAACGCTGCTAGTTGTACGTAGCGCTTTACAGAGACATTTTGCAGGCACAGGTCCCTGCCCTGTAGAGCTTACAATCTGTGTTTTTGGTGCCTGAGGCACAGGGATATAAAGTGACTTGCCCAAGGTCACAAGGAGCAGACACTGGGAATTGAACCAGGTTCCCCTGCTTCAAACTCCGTGCCAGTCAGTGTCGTTACTTACTGAGCCACTCCTTCTCAACCTTATTCTTTCTTGTGGCCTCAGGGAAATGTTACTCTCTATCCACTACAAACTCCTCCCTCCTGGCCCACACCCAATATCACCATACACCCTCGATTACTCAAAAGCTTTGCACTTTCTACTGAATGTTGGTGGAGAACTCTGAAAACCAGCACACCAACCACCTCTCACTCTAATGGCAAACATCACAAATGTACAACATGCAAACAACTTATCAGATTTCTACTCTTACTATTACACTTTTTAGCAGGTGATATTGAACTTAACCGAGGCCATCCATTTTCAACTCTGTTCCATACCCCTGAGAATACCCCCTTAATTCCAAAAAGGTCTATCTGTCGCCCACCTTCTGTGGGTTACAATTGACCTTATAGCACTCTACCATTTCAGGGATGCCTTGTGGAAAAGCTACAAAGTAACTGGCACTACCAAGGATCTTAATAACTACAGATGCCTGCGGAATATGTGCACACAGCAAACAAGAGATGCAAAAGCACAATATCACTCTGACAATCTTCACCAGAATACATCAAACCCAGCTAACTTCTGGATGGTTATCAACAATATATTCCAGCCTTCTAGCCATCAACAACCAAATAATTTCACTTAAGGAGGATATTACTCTGACAAATCCCACTGACATTGCAAATGCATTCAATGATTACTTTGTGGGTTGTGCTACTAACTTATTAGCGAAACCCAAACCACAAACCTGAACCTCATTCTGTGAGTACCCCTATAGCCCCACCCTCTCCCAACACTGCTCACAATTTTCAATTTGTCCCAGTATCCGAAGAGGAGATTACACGAGCGCTCCCCAAATTAAAACTAAGCAGCCAATGTGGACCTGACTTACTGCAATCTAAGTTCCTAAGACTTGGTGCCCCAGCCATCGCCAAACCAATTGCTTCCATAGTCAACTCTATCCTGTCTGCAGGCCATATCCCTAAGACCTGGAAAACTGCCAGAGTTGTCCCAATCTTCAAAAGTGGGGACAAAAACACTGTCTCAATCTATAGGCCAATCTCCTCTCTCCATACTATCCAAAGTCATGGACAAAAATGTGTTCACTCCCAATTAAGCGATTACTATACAAAGACAAATTTCCTTAGCCAATTCCAATCTGGCTTTCGCACCAAACACTCCACCGTAACTACCCTTCTAAAAGTTTGCAATGAAATTCGGTGTGGTATGGAACTGGGACAACTCACTGGTGCAATGTTCCTAGATTTTGCAAAGGCTTTTGATACTGTTGATCATGTTATCTTGCTTAGCAAACTCCAGTGCTCTGGAATAGGGAAGAATGCTTTAAACTGGTTTCATTCCTACCTACCAGTTGGATCCCACCATGTGTCCATCTCCGGCTCTAACTCCAACCCCTTGGATATCACTTGTGGTGTCACCAGTGTTCATCAGTGATCTTCCTACAGCTTGTAAGGAAGCTTCAATACACATGTATGCAGATTACACAATCTTATATGCACACAGCACTAGCCTCTACGACCTTGAACACATACTTCAATCTGACTTTGAGACTTGAAAATTGGATTTCCCAAAACAAATTGTATTTAAACACTAACGACTGTAACAATGGTATTTGGGACCAAGGTTACATTTTTAAAGCTTCCAATGACTGAGCTCCAGATCAGAACCAACGCTAACACCACCCTAACTCCTGTTTCTAGCTTTAAATATTTGGCATATGGATTGACTCCCATTTAACATTTTGGGATGCACATTGATACCCTGACATCTAAAACCTATGCCAAACTAGGTGTACTTTACAGGAACAAATCATCCCTAAGTCTGCTGTCAGAAAGCGTATCGCACAGCAGATGTTAATGCCAGTTATCAACTATGAGGACAAAGTTTACGGCTCGGCACCACAAACCCACCTTAGCAAACTTGATGTCCTCTACAATTCAATATGCCGTTTTGTTCTCCAATGCAACTACATGCATACCCCGGTTTAAGGTCACTCGCTTTAAGTACACGCGAGTAAGGACATATTTTCAATAGCACCATACACCCGTGTCCGTACGCTCGCTTCGCGAGTACAGACACTTATTCTGCCATACATACCGCCGTAGTAGTGACGTGCTGATTCCCCTCGCACAATAGGCAAACGCCAGCTTGAGCATGTCCTGAACAGCAATACCGGCTCCCTACCAGTACCGAAGCATCGATAAGTAGAAAAAAAGTAGCGCTTCACTGTAAGTACATTTTTCTCATTACGTACATGCTCTGGACCCATTGCGTACGTTAATGCCTGTACAACACACATCACTGCGAAATGCTCAAAGAACTAGATTTGTCATCACTTGAGTCTAGGCGCAAAGTTCATCTCTCCTGTCTTGCCTTCAAATACTTTCTGGGCAAGCTAAACGTCTACCTGAACAAGCTCCTCACCCCTACCACATGCAGCACTTATCATCTGAGATCTGACTCCAAAAGACTGTTCATGGTCCCAAGGTTCAGCAAAGTATCCGGCCGCTCCTCCTTCTCTTACCGTGCACCTCAAAACTGGAACAATCTACCGGAGACTCTCACAGCCGCCACCAGTCTAAATTCTTTCAAAACTAAAGCTGTCTCACATTTTAATCTGGTCTGTAACTGTTACATACGCCTATAACATATATTATATCTTACTGTGCATGCAATGTCTTGTATATAATGTGTTCACTTATGTAACTGTATTTGTAACCATGTATTTGTCATCTTAACTCTGTGCCCAGGACATTCTTGAAAACGAGAGGTAACTCTCAATGTAGTTCTGGGTGTATGGGGCAGTAAACCACACTATACCACATTGTAGTTTAATAGAGAGTTTCTTTTAGCAAAGGGTAAGTTGTTATTTTTTTGTTTTGTTTATTTTTCTCTTTTCTCTCTTCTCTCCTCCCCTGCTGCCACTATAGGTTCTTATCTCCTTCCGTCCCTGTCCCCCGACCCATTTCTCGTTTGCTCACCCTTGGGGACCCCAGTGAGGTTGGGGGATTAACCGCTGGGCGTGGGGATGCTCCATGCTACTTTCATTTGTCTTGGCCCCTACATGTCTGTTGGCGACCCTGTGTGCGCTTGCACCCCTCATAGAAGCAGGGCTGTTGATCACATCTCTGCTGTTTTGGTGTTAAAATGGACACAGTATAATTTATTGTGCACAGTGTTTGTGCTTCTGATCTTCCTAATCGTTTTTATTTTACACATTCTCCTTACTTTTACAGAGCCTAAAATCATATACCTGTACAGGTAGTCCTCGCTATCCAACGTTTCACTTTACAACGAATGGCATATCCAACGCTTTACAATTCAACCCTATGGGCCATTTTTCGACGCCGCAATGCGTTATCGAACGCTCACCGCCACTGATTAACATGGCACTCACTTGACAACGATTTCACTATCGGTTTCCGTTGGATAACCGAGGATTGCCTGTACTTACTTCACACAGTGACAATATACTTATTGGAAGTCTGTTCTTTGTGCCACAGTGTGTCACTTTGCCTACGATCGTGTTTACCTCTTGGAAACCGGTTTACTGCAATGAGCGTGACATAAAAGCTTATGCGTCCCATACGACTACGCTGTATGAGCTGCCCTGTGCAAGTTGCTTATAATGTAATAGCAATATTACATTTCCTTGCAGGAAATTTAAGCAGCTAAATGGAGTCTGAGCAGCTGTTTCACCGAAGCTACTACCGCAACAGTTATAACAGTATTACCAGTGCGAGCAGTGACGAGGAACTCCTGGATGGAGCTGGTGGAATGATGGACTTCCATACCTTGGAAGATGACAACTTGCTGGATGGCGATGCATCAGCTGGTGAGTCAATTGTGTTGAGCTATTTCCATAGTTTACAGTTTTTGTTTTAAAACTGTTTCCTTCATTTAACGCAGCAGTCCAAGCTGCCGTTTTTTCATTTTAAAAATGTCCCCTTAATATGTGCATCAATACAATCCACACATTGATAAGTAATTAGCTAAGTTGCCGATCAATTGGTGACGATTCGGCTCGGAGGTTCACTAAGTGACTGCAGAGAAGTATATGCATATTAATATGACAAAGTTTTATGGGGAAGGTCATGTGACCAGGCAGTCACTAGATACAATTGGTGCACTGCTAGAGAGAGGGCAAGGCTCAAAAAGGGGTGTGCCAGAGCCTGTTTCAGAAGAGGAAGGGGGTGTGACTTTGTAAATTTATTTATAAAATATTTTACCAGGAAGTAATACATTGAGAGTTACCTCTCGTTTTCAAGTATGTCCTGGGACATGGTTTCTATAGAAACAAAAAAGGCTTGCTACATTAATAAATTTAAAAATGTAATTCAGAATTTTTTTTTTTAATGCTACAAGTATTTTCTTATAGTACAGAACTGATTTATTATTTATTTTTTTAAATGTAGGATATTGCTTGATCTGCAGCTTTTAACAAATTTAATGAAAAAAAAAACTCTTTAGGTCTTCAGCATGCTGATGTGAGCACTACACAGACTGCAATCTAAACACAAAACATTTACAGGCTAATTTTATGATGAGGTTCCTTTTAAAAGTCCCATAAGTGCAGAATTTTTGCCCCTATGAAAAGCCAGTTTCTCGTCTACAAACGGGCTAAAGAGAGCCCTGGTTTCAGACGTCTCTTCTCTGCTTCGCCACATTGGGCATGTTTCTGCTCTTTCCAGTTACCATTTTGAGACTCTACTTAAAAGTGGCTGTACTAGGGACTAGAGATTGCAAAACCTATGCCCAAGTTTGCACATATAATACAGTTTTAGCTGTCAAAAAACTCTTGAGTTCACCAAAAAAACCGCCAGTGTATTTCCCGGACAAGCAATACAAATCGCTAAATCTAGCAACTTTCACAAAGTGAAATATAATAACTTTGCATAGCTCTGCTGAGGGGAAAAATAAGGAAACGTTCAACATCCTTATTTTCTGCACTATTGTGGACCTTATTTTTGCATTTGATATGGTTTATTTGGTTGCCATTTTTTTCCATGTCCGAATGTTTTAGTTTTAACAAGGTACAGTAGGTTCCAAGGAGGAACCTGAAAGGTCCTATATATAGCACTCACTGTGGAACATAAATTGATGGACTAATAGTCCTGAGATTCTCAATATCTCCACATAAAAGTCAAATAGACCAAGGCTAGCCAGAAATTGACACATATAATATACAGTTAGGTCCGGAAATAATTGGACACTGACACAATTTTCATAATTTTGGCTCTGTACGCCACCACAATGGATTTGAAATTAAACAACTGAGATGCAATAGAAGTGCAGACTTTCAGCTTTAATTCAAGGGATTGAATAAAAATATCGTATGAAACGTTTAGGAATTGCAACCATTTTCATACACAGTCCCCTTATTTCAGGGGCTCAAAAGTAATTGGACAAATTAACACAATCATACATAAAATGTTAATTTTTAATACTTTGTCGAGAATCCTTTGCAGGCAATGACTGCTTGAAGTCTGGAATGCATGGACATCACCAAACGCTGGGTTTCCTCCTTTGTGATGCTTTGCCAGGCCCTTACTGCAGCTGTCTTCAGTTGTTGTTTGTGGGTCTTTCTGCCTTAAGTTTTGTCTTCAGCAAGTGAAATGCATGCTCTATCAGGTTGAGATCATGTGATTGACTCGGCCATTGCAGAATATTCCACTTCTTTGGCATGAAAGAAAAGTCCTCCTTGGCGCTGGAATCTAGATACTTCTGACGTAGTTCTCCCGTGAACATATGGAATGAAACAATGAAAAAATGTGTGTATCAATGCACAATCATAAAATGCATACAATCACCTCTGTGCACTTCTAGGTGTTGTGTTTACACCTTATTGACACGGATGTTTAATCTGTGAGATCTAATAGGGATATTAACCCCAATAGGTTCACCTACACCTCTGTGCAAAGTTGGCTTGTATAGTGGTGAATATGTAACTTTTTAACTTAATTTCTAATAGCTCAGCTCTTCTTCTGTAGGAATAGGGTAACCTCACAAGCCATGTGAAAAAAAACAGGGCAAATTACGTTTGAAAAACTTTACTAAAATATATATAAAAACCAATGGAATATCACTCACGAATTCCCTTGATATAAACAGCAGTGTGAACTTTAGGCCGTCACCAGCCCCTTTGAACTTTGTTATCCGGATGGTAAGCTCCCTCTGCTTGCTCCCGCGTTCCCTCCATCTCACCGGATGCAGCCGTGGAGGTGTCGGTATAGCGGCGGTGGAGTAATCACACTGCGTCCTCGTGCTTGTGTCCTGGCCCAGACGCAATGATCACGAGGTGACGTGCGCTTCCAAGTAACCGCCTCCTGTAACACTCCTCTGCTCCGTGCGTGTCAGCTGTTCTATTCTCAGTGCAGGAACTCCCAAAGGCTCCCCACCAGCTAGTGGCCGGTCTGACTGGTTCAATGCTCCAATGTTCAATCTCGCACATGCGCACTCCACCCTACGGGTTTCAAAAACTCCTGTTCTCTTCGTCAGGGGCATATTAGTTGTTGTTTGTTTTGTGGATCTTTCTGCCTTAAGTTTTGTCTTCAGCAAGTGAAATGCATGCTCGATCGGGTTGAGATCATGTGATTGACTCGGCCATTGCAGAATATTCCACTTCTTTGCCTTAAACTCCTGGGTTGCTTTTGCAGTGTGTTTTGGGTCTTTGTCCATCTGTAAAGTGAAGCGCCGTCCAATTAACTTTGCTAAATTTGGCTGAATCTGAGCAGACAATATATCCCTATACACTTCAGAATTCATCCTGCTGCTTCTGTCTTCTGTCACATCATCAATAAACACAAGTGACCCAGTGCCATTGTAAGCAATGCATGCCCATGCCATCACACTGCCTCCACCGTGTTTTACAGATGATGTGGTATGCTTCGGATCATGAGCCGTTCCAAGCCTTCTCCATACTTTTTTCTTACCATCATTCTGGTACAGGTTGATCTTCGTTTCATCTGTCCAAAGAATGCTGTTCCAGAACTGTGCTGGATTTTTTAGATATTTTTTGGCAAAATCTAATCTGACCTTTCTATTCTTCAGGCTTATGAATGGTTTGCACCTTGTGGTGAACCCTCTGTATTTGCTCTCGTGAAGTCTTCTCTTTATGGTAGACTTGGATAATGATATGCCTACCTCCTGGAGAGTGTTCTTCACTTGGCTGGATGTTGTGAAGGGGTTTTTCTTTACCATGGAAAGGACCCTACGATCATCCACCACTGTTGTCTTCCGTGGACTTCCAGGCCTTTTTATGTTGCAGAGCTCACCAGTGCGGTCTTTTTTTCTCTGAATGTACCAAACTGTTGATTTGGCCACTCCTAATGTTCCTGATATCTCTCTGATGGATTTTCTTTTTTTTGTACAGCCTAAGGATGCCCTGTTTCACTTGCATTTTGAGCTCCTTTGACCGCATGTTGTGTGTTCACAGCAACAGCTTCCAAATGCCACACCTGGAATCAACTCCAGACATTTTACCTGCTTAATTGATGAAATAATGAAGGAATAGCCCACACCTGTCCATGAACCAGCTTTTGAGTCAATTGTTCAATTACTTTTGGTCCCTTGAAAAAGAGGGGGCTACATATTAAAGAGATGTAATTCCTAAACCCTTCCTCCAATTTGGATGTGAATACCCTCAAATTAAAGCTGATAGACTGCACTTTAAAGCTGCAGTTCAGTCTTTTTTTTTTTTTTTTTTTACATTTATTTTTTTACTTCAATAGTTTCATGTGTGCAATCTCTAATTAGCTAAAGAACTGTATAGCTGCAGCTGAATTCGTTTTCCATGTATTGATAGGTCGAAATTTGGTGACATATTAAAAGCTGGCATTTGTTTATAATCTGCTTGACTGGCAGTGGAAGCTCATGAATATTCATGAGCATTCCTGCACTGACAAGTGCTAGAGGGAGGGCAGGGCTGACAAAGAGGTGTGCCAGAGCTTGTGACAGGACATGAAGGGGCAGTGCCTTAGCAAATGGCTGTTAAAATAGAATAGAAGAAAATTGGTCTTTCAAAGTTGTTTTTTTAAAAACAGAAAATGCTAAAAGTATTTTTTCTTACTACAGAACTGATTTATTAAAAACAAACAAACATGCAGGATATTGACTGAACTGCAGCTTTAAGCCCATATTCATTATTTAACTGTAACTTTAATTTATTTTGGTACACAGTCGAAATAACAAAACTTGTATCCAATTATTTCCGGACCTAACTGTACATGTTCACATAGGGCTAAAAGGTCAAAATAATAACATTTTAATAATAAACAATAAATGAAAAGTAAAGAGTGAACATATAATACAAGATGTAATTAAAAGTCCTCTTGAGGTAACCGCCTCAGTATGTGTAGATAAAGCATAAAACATGTATCTCTATATCATAGATAAAGACCGCCTATAATAGTGTACTCCAAAAAGGAGATGGGACAATCCGGATAAGAATCATACACCAACACTTCTAACAAGTGCAGCAGCACAAGATGGATCTCCTGGCTAAATCATATTTAAATATACATATAACAATATAATGAGTAGATGGTAAAGATCCTCAATATATGTATAAACACGGTTACTTCATATTATATATGCATATAACAATGTAATAGGAGTAAATCTTACATCCCTCAGTATATGTATAAATAAACTTCAACATGCCAAAATACATGAAATGTCACAAAGGACATGTGTAACCAACCACATGAGTTGGTAGAGTAGCTGCATAAATGTTCACGCTAAATTTATCTCAGATGTCCTGCATGGGCCAATACATAAATGTAGCCAAACACATACCCATGGTATAAATGCAACCCTATTACGCTGTGTAAGTAATATAATGCCTAACCCTAAATGTAAGCGGCAAAATGGCATCAAATAGGTAATATCAAATGAGTGTGTGCATATACGGGCTACACACTAGTTCTTCATTGCCTTACTACTCTGTATTATAATGTGCAAGAACCATGATACAAGCCGTATGTCTGGATCTGCTATTGCTGCACCAAGATGGCGACGCCTTGCTGCAGGACGTCACCGTTGTGACGTCATCAATCCCCCACGCACGTTTTGCGTGACATGGCACGCTTCATCGGGGAGGAGTCGAATGACCGGCAAGCCCACATTTAAATACCTACGCTAGGAGGAACAAATGCAATTAATACACATAGCGCTCCGTGATTGGATGAGGCGTCTACTAATCAGATTCAAGATCGCCGAAATAGTAATAAGGTAGAAATCAAATGACTTTTTATATACAAATGATAATAGCACCTAGACGCGTTAAAAAAAACAGATAAAGGGCTAGAGTCAAATCATATAGCAGATAGATAGAATCAAACACACAGATACCCAGCAAGCTCATTTAAGCCCCAAAAGTTACCACAATATATATCTGTCATAATCAGCTGCATGGTTCTAAATCTGATTGAAATAAGAATTTCAATCAGATTTAGAACCATGCAGCTGATTATGACAGATCAATTATGATCATCCTAGTATTGTACAGATTATTAAGAATTTTAATCAGTGTTAGGACCTGTGAAGTATGGTCATGCCTTGGAGGGGCTCACAGGCTTACAATGCTTTGGCCAAAGTGTTAAACTAAATTACCCTTTTATTCAAGAGATATATATATATATGTATTTCACTGTGTATTTTTGCCATTGGATGTAGTACTGGGCTCTTTTTGTTTGTTTGTAGCAGATAGAATAATCCACCTATAGCTCCTAAAATATACACACAAATAGACTCATAACCAAAGAAATAATATAAGAAAAATCCACATGTGAATAGCAACAAAGCTATAGATGGATGATTATATCTGCTATATGATTTGACTCTAGCCCTTTATCTGTGTTTTTTTAACGCGTCTAGGTGCTATTATCATTTGTATATACAGTCATTTGATTTCTACCTTATTTACTATTTTGGCGATCTTGAATCTGATTAGTAGACGCCTCATCCAATCACCGAGCGCTATGTGTATTAATTGCATTTGTTCCTCCTAGTGCAGGTATTTAAATGCGGGCTTGCCGGTCATTCGACGACTCCTCCCCCTGATGAAGCGTGCCATGTCACATGAAACGCGTCAGGGATTGATGACGTCTCGACGGTGACGTCCTGAAGCAAGGCGTCGCCATCTTGGTGCAGCAATAGCAGATCCAGACATATGGCTTGTACCACGGTTCTTGCACATTAGTTCTTCATTGCCTTACCGCTCTGTATTATAGAGTGTGTAGCCCGTATATGCACACACTCATTTGATATTACCTATTTGATGGTGAACAAACAAATATAAAGTCCCCAGCGCTAAAGTCCAAGATACCGTGATCTTTAAGGCAGTCTCTAGTCTTTAAGGTGGTAGTTGGGCTCTGATATAGATGCTCCAGATGGGATGATGTCCTTGATGTAGATGGATACACCGTCTGAAATAACAGTTAAACAGACACACCTGATTGCGCAGTGTGTTACAGCAATCAGAGCCCTATCTGAGATGTGAAAGAATCCTACTCACATAATAAACGCCAATATATTCAGTGGAGAGGATCTGTGCTTGCTCCCCTTCTAATCCGCTCCTCACACGAACCCCACGTGGAGACAGCTTACTGGGGACAGCTTACAGGGTACACCCCCTATCCTCAATGGCGTCGGGGATGCGTCCGTTACGACACCTCTATTAGGAGGGAGAAAAACCACATTGGACCCAGAGTGGGTCCTTTCAGTCTACTGGTTATAGATCCAATGTGGTTTTTCTCCCTCCTAATAGAGGTGTCGTAACGGACGCATCCCCGACGCCATTGAGGATAGGGGGTGTACCCTGTAAGCTGTCCCCAGTAAGCTGTCTCCACGTGGGGTTCGTGTGAGGAGCGGATTAGAAGGGGAGCAAGCACAGATCCTCTCCACTGAATATATTGGCGTTTATTATGTGAGTAGGATTCTTTCACATCTCAGATAGGGCTCTGATTGCTGTAACACACTGCGCAATCAGGTGTGTCTGTTTATCTGTTATTTCAGACGGTGTATCCATCTACATCAAGGACATCATCCCATCTGGAGCATCTATATCAGAGCCCAACTACCACCTTAAAGACTAGAGACTGCCTTAAAGATCACGGTATCTTGGACTTTAGCGCTGGGGACTTTATATTTGTTTGTTCACTGTGTATATCAGGTTTGGAAATACCTGTCATTATTGTCACCTAGCTGCTTTTTTTCTCACAGCATTGTGTAAGTCACTTTGATATTAATTCGATGTTGCACCAGCACTTATCATTGTTTTAGCACAATATTGTTAGCACTTAGTTTAGTGTAGGTTAGCGCTTTTGGAGGGGTTATTTTCTTTGTTTTGTTCATTACCTATTTGATGCTATTTTGCCTCTTACATTTAGGGTTAGGCATTATATTACTTACACAGCGTAATAGGGTTGCATTTATACCATGGGTATGTGTTTGGCTACATTTATGTATTGGTCCATGCAGGACATCTGAGATAAATTTAGCGTGAACATTTATGCAGCTACTCTACCAACTCATGTGGTTACACATGTCCTTTGTGACATTTCATGTATTGTGACATGCTGAAGTGTATTTATACATATATTGAGGGATGTACGATTTACTTTTATTACATTGTTATATGCATATATAATATGAAGTAACCGTGTTTATACATATATTGAGGATTTTTACTATCTACTCATATTTGTAACGTGTGTGTCCTCCCCCCCCCCCCCCAACCTCACTTAGGGACCAGTGTGTGGAAGTGGGTGCATTACCTCACTGTTGTGGTGCTTCACCTGTTGGTTCGCAGGAGGTCTGAGTGGTCTGCTTGATGTTATGAGACATGACAGGACTGGCTCGCACAGGACTCTGAGTTCTTCATACGGTTGTCAGCACCTCCAGCAGTGATGGATCCCACAAAGTGTAGGCGTCAGCCCCCATCACTACACACATACCTCCCTCCAGCCCAGGAACTGACACCTTAGGCAGAGGTATCTTTACAGGATCTTTATTCATGGCATCATACAGCATGTTCAGCAGCATACAGTAGTCTTCTCCACGTGTCCCAGAACTTCTAGACGGTGCTTTCTCTCTCCACTGCTCTGCTCCAGGTGGTCTTAGGCTAGCCAGCCCAAGTGAGCAAGCTTACCCCGCCATGGGGAAGACTCGCAGCTCCCACCATCACCTTACCCTCCTTCACCTTAGCCAGGGATCAGAGAGGGCCACACTCACCCTCCTTTCTACAGGAGGAGCAGGGGGTGACACAACCTCACCCTCTCAAGGCTGAGGGGAAGTCCCCTTACATTCTCTCTCTCCAAGGTGGAGATGAAGACTGCCCCTAACTTTAGGGTACTCCCCCTAGAAACTTCTGGAAGGGGCGGGCTCATGGACTGTACCCACCTACAAGGGGCTGCACACAGGCCCTGAGACACCACCTACCTTCCTTCACTTTCTGGGGAAGCAGAAAGGGAGGGTCAAGGGCCCACAGATTAACCTGCTAATGCCTAGATCTTAACAGGACTTACATAGCAGATACACTATGTGGGGAGAAACAGGTACAGCTGGACATACCCTATTACATATTATATGTATATTACAATATGATTTAGCCAGGAG
Organism: Ascaphus truei; assembly: GCF_040206685.1. Taxonomy (NCBI): domain Eukaryota; kingdom Metazoa; phylum Chordata; class Amphibia; order Anura; family Ascaphidae; genus Ascaphus; species Ascaphus truei. The sequence continues at coordinate 388,641,150 of NC_134483.1, read as the reverse complement.
ATCCATCTTGTGCTGCTGCACTTGTTAGAAGTGTTGGTGTATGATACTTATCCGGATTGTCCTATCTCCTTTTTGGAGTACACTATTATAGGCGGTCTTTATCTATGATATAAAGATACATGTTTTATGCTTTATCTACACACACTGAGGCGGTTACCTCAAGAAGACTTTTAATTGCACCCTGTATTATATGTTCACTCTTTACTGTTCATTTATTGTTTATTATTACATTTTATTATTTTCACCTTTTACTCCTATGTGGACATGTATATTATGTGTGTCAATTTCTGGCTAGCCTTGGTCTATTTGACCCTTATGTGGAGATATTGAGAATCTCAGGACTATTAGTCCATCAATGTATGTTCCACAGTAAGTGCTATACAGTATATAGGACCTTTTCAGGTTTCTCCTTGGAACCTACCTTGTTAAAATGATACGTAGTATCCTATTGCAAACTGTAATACAATTAGATATATCAGCCATCTTGTATTAGGCTGAGTGGTAAGGTCACTTCTATTGTCTAATGTTTGTTTGTTTGACTTATTTTCTCTTGCCTTCCTCTGTGGGGTTTTTCCCCCTGTACTTGTTGTACTGATGACTTTGCTTGCTATTGCTAAGGGCTAAGCACAGTGCACGGTTTAGCTTGCCTCATTTTCCAAAGCTAGACAGCAATACGTGCTTATTCCTTCCGTCTCTGTATGGATCTACTACATTTCCTTTTATTAATAAACAACATAGACTTCAAAGTTCTGTATCTTGACGATAACAATGTACAGGAAGCCATGTATTTGCATAGGAACATTTTTAAATGAGTGTCAATGTAATCACATTGAGATTTTGGTACAGCAGCAGTACCTTAAATCAGGGGTGCGCAATCTTTTCAGTCTGGACCCCCTGCCTGCTATAACCCCCCCCCCGCTCACACACCCCACCTTAACTTGTCTTCGGCGTCAAATGACACTACGGGGTCACGTTGCCATGGCACGTGACCCGCAATGGAATTTGCCGCCACGTTACCATGGCGACGCGTCGCCTAAGGTAAGGGAAGTTGCAGAGTCCCCACGTGCTCCCCGTCATGCCTTGGGGAAGAGCGCAGGGCTTCTGCAACCGTCGCGCGCCCCCCTGGAAAATCTTGCGCCCCCCAGTTTGCGCTCCCCTGCCTTAAACACTGATTCAGAAAACATAAGCAGACAAATTACTCTTGCATACTGACTTCTAAAGAGAAACAAATAAAAACATAATATGGATTTATACATGAAGTAGCAAAACTATTATGTCCTAACCAGCGGGAATGGAAGCACTTTATACTTGCTTGTGTGCGCCTGCTTTAAAAGTCACAGCTGATGGCATATAAGGTCTTCTAATATGTGTTATAAACGAAAATATTATTTCAGAAAAGATTGTACTTTATTTCTTCAAAATAAAACATTAGAGAATACTTCTCATTGAAAGGGTGCTACACGCAGGGGGCCATTCTCCAGCAGAGTTGGTTGGGACAAATATAGTGAATTAAGTAGATTTTTTTCCAAAAACAAACTATTCAAAAAGCACTGCTACACAAAAATATAACAAAACGTCACAATGTTGGCTTATCCCAGGCACCTTACAATCTCCAAACTAACAAAGTTAGTGAATGAAAAAATGCTTTTAGAAGTTGCTGAACTTGAGAGGTAGGTAACCTCCGTGGTGTAACAGTGTGCTCTGGGAAACAATGGACAGACTTAAACCGAGGCCCAAACGGGCACGGAACAAGGTGTGTGTGGGCCCCCGTGCAAGAACATTCATGGCCCCTTCCCCAAGTATATGCACGGCCTCCCTCACCCCCCTCGGCTTAGGACGACTTGCTGTAGCCATCGCCAACTCGCCGCCACCAGCCGGGTGTCTTACAGTAACCTGTTAACCCCTTACTGAAAAAAACTAACTCCTCATGCCATTAACCCCTTACCCTATAAAGCTTAAATTGAACTCCTTACCCATAATCGGAGCCCTTAACATAAAATCCCTAACTTATCCTTATGCTACCTCCTCACCCAGGGGTCCCCAACCCGGTGCCCACGAGCACCATGGCGTCCGCTAAGCCTTTTGTGGGTGCCCGCCAGGGCCGCTAACGTTCCTCCCCCCCTGCAGCGGGCCCGGGCTCTTCCGCCCTGTAGCGGCCTGGCTCTTCCCCTCCGCCCTGTAGCGGGCCAGGCTCTTCCCCTCCGCCCTGTAGCGGGCCCGGGCTCTTCCCTCTCCCTCCCACCCCCCCACCGCCCTGTAGCGGGCCCGGCTCTTCCCCTCCGCCCTGTAGCGGGCCTGGGCTCGGCCCCTCCCCCCCCTCACCGCCCTGTAGCGGGCTCGGTCCCCCTTCTCCCCCCCCCCCCTGCAGTGGGCCCGGCCTCTTTCCCTCCCCCCCCCCTCCGCCCTGCAGCGGGCCTGGGCTCGGTCCCTCCCCCCCCTCACCGCCCTGTAGCGGGCTCGGTCCCCCTTCTCCCCCCCCCCTGCAGTGGGCCCGGCCTCTTTCCCTCCCCCCCCCCCCCCCTCCGCCCTGCAGCGGGCCCGGCCTCTTTCCCCCCCTCCCCCCCCCCTCCGCCTTGCAGCGGGCCCGGCCTCTTTCCCCCCCCTCTCCCACCCCTTTGCCCTGCAGTGGGCCCGGCCTCTTTCCCCCCCCTCTCCCACCCCTTTGCCCTGCAGTGGGCCCGGCCTCTTTCCCCCCCCTCTCCCACCCCTTTGCCCTGCAGTGGGCCCGGCCTCTCTCTTTTCTCTCTCTCCAACCCCCATTCTACAGCCGGCCCGGCCTCTCTCGTCCCCCCACCCCCTCACCCCCCTGTAGTTCGCCGGGCGTCTCCAGGTAAGGTGTGTTATGTATTGGGGTGTACAGATCACAGATCAGGTGTCTCCAAAATGTCGATCGTGAGCTACCAGGAGCTTGCCACTTGCCAGTGAGTAGCTCGCCGCAGTGCCACGACAGGTGCAGCGTGCCTCTCTCGTGCTGGAGGCTTCCCCCCAAGGCAATGGATTGTGTGTGCACACACACGCACGTGTATTAATTGGTTGGTTCCGCCACACTCTCCTGAACTCTGTGTGCCATTGGGAACACCTGCCCTAAAACCGGTGAAGTTAACCCCTTAATAACTTACCTTAGCAGTGAAATGGCCGGCGGCGAGCTGCCCTCAGTGGCTGATTAAGGACGAGTTGGCTGCGGAGAGACAGCCGGCGGTGGGTTGGCTGCGGCGAATTGTCCCATTCTGCGCCACCCTCCAGGGCCCTACATGGCAGGTGACCGATTGTGGCATTTGTGCCCGGGCCCCTGACGTCAGGGCACACACTGACGCTGTTTCACAGGTAGGGCCTGGTGGGGAAGGGGACACACAGAGTGGACCCTACAGAAGGGCAGGAACTAAAATAAGTGCTGGAACAGTGTTCTGAAGCGTGGGAGGATGGGTCCTGGTGCACCTGAACCTGCAGTAGTTCTGCCACTGGGCCCATACTGTATCTACCGCCAACTATGGGCTTTTATTTTCTCTTTTTGTGTGTGTGGAATATTTGCAGGATGTTGTAGCTTTCATTGGATCATTATGGTAAACGTCATTGTACACACAACCAGCATGTTTGAATACGTTTTGTTAAAACCTTGCATTCCATAAATGATTCAGAACATGTCCGACTCACATATAAGTACAGAAAAAAAAATATTCATGTTCTTGTCCAATGTTAGTGTATGTGCTGCCTTTTCTGGTATATTACCAACATGCGTGATCCTTTCTGTACACGCTGCTTTGCACTGTGCAATATGCATATCATCTCCTTCCCACAGAATGGCCAGAGTGGGGCACTGGGAAAGCTTTGCTCTTTATGCAGCAGCGCCACCTAGTCAGCCACACAAAAACTACACTTTGTAGGCGGCGCACCACTTAAAGCTGCAAGATGTGCAAAATCTTATGATTTTTTTTTTAATCAGTTCTGTATGTAGCATTAGATAAATGACTGGTGTATTAATTTATTTTTAGATCGGCTCTTACTGCCACCTGTTAAGTAATAATCCCCTCAGAACAGGGCATTACTGGCCAATAATGCCCTGGCTGGAAGAGTTGAAGGCCTGAGGCGAAGCCGAGGGACTTTAACCCAGCCAGGGCATTATTGGCCAGTAATGCCCTGTTCTGAGGCGATTATTACTATTATATACTGAATGTAGGCTTTTTGCATAAATAATAGACACTTTTGTATAGTTATATAAAAAAATTTTTTATTAAAATAAAATGGTAAATACATGAAACCACCTCTATATACGTTTACACTGCAGCTATCTATATCCACACACTGCCGCCCCCTGTGTGTGTACACACACACACACACACACAACACAGCAGCTCTACATACACACACTGCTGCTACACACACATACAACAGCACACCACACACACACTGCTGCTGACACGGACACACACACACTGCTGCTGACACGGACACACGCACACTGACATGAATGGGCTATAAGGTGTCTTGTAGCAACAGACTGGTTCGTAGATATGCCCTAATTAGAATGAAGGCACTGGACGATTAGTGCACATATTACCCTAGTCCTAATAAAAAAAAAAAAAATTGCCCCCTTTTACTTTTCCCTCTTTATCTGGATCATGTACCTCATTGTTAAATCATCCAGGAGTGATTTTTTGTTTCAGATTATTATTCATGCCAAAACATACAGTTTGCATTTCCTCTTAAATGTTGTGTGTGTGTGTGTGTGTTTTATTGGGATGCCTACACCACGCTGCAGTCTCTTTTATCCCAATTTAAGTCCTGAAACACTGTATTTTCTATGCAGGGGTTTTATTTACAGGGATTAAATCATATACCAGGCCCACCGTCCCTTTAAATAAAAACAAAATTATAAAATAAAATCCTATTCCCGTTAGAGAAATGAACTCACTTTTCTTCAGTCCTCTCTAAAGACTGCTGGCCAACTATACTGGTTCCCAGCTAAAACATGCCCTGGCATATACACCAATGTAACACTGTCTCTGCATACAAAAATATGGGTTTTGCTTATCTTTAGTCCTTATGGAGCAGGCATCACTGCTACAGCACAGGCCTTACGTCGTCCTTCTTATTAGGGGAACACAGCCCCACTTGAGCCTCTGTAGGTTCCTCTGTTACCAGCTTCCACAGCTGGGGAGTACTTCTATCTCCCCCCTTGTTTGGGGAAAACAGTCTCACAGTATGGCAGCTTTTGGTCTGTCTTTTAAACCACTTCCTTGTTTATACAGGTTGATTAACTCCATTAGTTAGCAGCTGTTGCTTTTCTCTAGGGAAGATTAACTCTGTGTGCTGAAAAAGTCCTATAGCTGCCCTATTCAGCCCCTAGAGCACCGTGATGGTATCACAGAGTGTGTGTGTGTATATTTATGTGTGTTTGTGTGTGTGTATATTTATGTGTGTGTGTATATTTATGTGTGTGTGTGTGTGTATATTTATGTGTGTGTGTATATTTATGTGTGTGTGTGTGTGTATATTTGTGTGTGTGTGTATATTTGTGTGTGTGTGTGTGTGTGTGTGTGTGTATATATATTTATATTATATTTTATATTATATATATTTCTCCCAAATAAGCTCACCACAAATCAACTTGAATTATCCCAGCTCTGAAGATACTGTAGCCGTGTGACTTCTGTTCTATATACTGTACTAGCTGAGAGACCCGGCGTTGCCCGTGAGTTAAATTTCCCGCTATGAGTGGGGGAGGGGGGGGGGGAAAGTGGACGGGAGAGTGAGGGTGGGGGGGCAGTGGACAGGAGGGGGGACGACAGTGGACAGGAGGGGGGTGGGACAGGAGGGGGGTGGGACAGTGGACAGGAGGGGAGGGGGGACAGTGGACAGGAGGGGAGGGGGGGACAGTGGACAGAGGGGGGGGACAGTGGACAGAGGGGGGGGACAGTGGACAGAGGGGGGGGACAGTGGACAGGAGGGGGGGACGGGACAGTGGACAGGAGGGGGGGACGGGACAGTGGACAGGAGGGGGGGACGGGACAGTGGACAGGAGGGGGGGACGGGACAGTGGACAGGAGGGGGGGACGGGACAGTGGACAGGAGGGGGGGACGGGACAGTGGACAGGAGGGGGGGGGGGGGACAGTGGACAGGAGGGGGGGACGGGACAGTGGACAGGAGGGGGGGACAGGAGGGGGGGCGGGACAGTGGACAGGAGGGGGGATGACAGTGGACGGGGGGGACGACAGTGGACAGGAGGGGGGGGGGAACGACAGTGGACAGGAGGGGGACGACAGTGGACAGGAGGGGGGACGGCAGTGGACAAGAGGGGGGGACGGCAGTGGACAGGAGGGGGGGACGGCAGTGGACAGGAGGGGGGGACGGCAGTGGACAGGAGGGGGAGGACGGACAGTGGACAGGAGGGGGGTGGACGGACAGTGGACAGGAGGGGGGGGACGGACAGTGGACAGGAGGGGACGGACGGACAGTGGACAGGAGGGGGGGTGGACAGGAGGGGCGGGCGGACAGTGGACAGCAGGGGGGGGACGGACAGTAGACAGGAGGGACGGACGGACTGTGGACAGGAGGGGGGGATGGACAGTGGATAGGAGGGGACAGTGGATAGGAGGGGACAGTGGATAGGAGGGGACAGTGGACAGGAGGGGGACAGTGGACAGGAAGGGGACGGACAGTGGACAGGAGGGGGACGGACAGTGGACAGGAGGGGGACGGACAGTGGACAGGAGGGGGACGGACAGTGGACAGGAGGGGGACGGACAGTGGACAGGAGGGGGACGGACAGTGGACAGGAGGGGGACGGACAGTGGACAGGAGGGGGACGGACAGTGGACAGGAGGGGGACGGACAGTGGACAGGAGGGGGGACGGACAGTGGACAGGAGGGGGGACGGACAGTGGACAGGAGGGGGGACGGACAGTGGACAGGAGGGGGGGACGGACAGTGGACAGGAGGGGGGGAGGACAGTGGACAGGAGGGGTGGACAGTGGGGAGGTGAGTTGGAGGGAGGGGAGGGGAGGTGAGTGGAGCGCCGGGGAGGGAGGTGGGTTGGAGGGAGGTGAGGTGAGTGGAGGGGAGGTGAGTGGAGCGCCGGGGAGGGAGGTGAGTGTGATGGGGGGGAGGAGAGGACAGAGTGTGTGGGAGGTGAGTGTGATGGGGGAGAGGACAGGTATGTGTGTGGCTGGCTGGCTGGCTGGCCGGCCGGCCGGCCGAGGGGGAAGATAGTGGCAGTTGGGTGACGTCAGACCCACCAATCTGATAGGCCAGAAGCTGAGGACCAATCAGATTCACCGCAGATAGCACTAACCTTTCGATTTTATATATTAAGATGAGCTCTCACCAGTGTTTGGGGAAAGCAGTAGATAATTTGGTTTTATCTGGCCATATTTTCATGTTTTACATTATGAAATAACAGTAGAAAAAGCTTTGTGTGGTTTTTGTTTACTTTTTATTTTATTGCGTCAGCAGAATATGTTACAAGGTTGATGTAGGGCAGCTCCTGAGTATCAATCAAATGATTTATTATTAAAGCTTTGAATGCAAAGTTGGCAATTTTAGTAACCACCAAATTCAGTGTCTCTGAATCAGGCAGCTGTGATGCGGTCTTCCCTGGTTTGAATCGTAAATCTTCGCAAGCAAACGGGACACCAACTTCACAGCATATTATGTAGGAACCTGTGTCTTGCTGGTATTTACGACATTCATTACGAATGGATTTATTAGTGGTTCGCATATACTGTGCACAAAGACAGGATGCAATTTCAAGCGGCCATTAAGGTGTCCGCTTGGGAGTATTGCCTTGTGAACTATAAAGGCAACAAATGAACCTGGTAAATATGCATGTTTTGTTTTCTTCATATGCTTTCCGTTATAAGATTACATTTATATTTGAAAATGACCTTGATTTTTGAACATTTTTATTTCAATCCTTCAACTAAGGTCTGCTAGTTTATGGAGTTTCCCCCCCCCCCCCCCCTACCTTTTCACCTATGCCACGGTGTTGTTTTGTGGATTTCAGCCAAAGTAGTAACCAATTAAAAAAACGTATGGTGCTCAAAATAAAACAGCAATACTAGGTGTTGATAAAGTCTTGTAGAATGGAATTAACCCAATAAAGGCATATGTTTGATGATTCCAAAAGATGCGTACTGGCAAACTATAATCACACAAGGCAAAGCAGTAAGGATATAATTATAGTAAAGCACCTTCCGGTGACCAGTAAACAAGCATCTGTTTAAATGGAAAACACTGATAATAAAGCCCAGAACAAATGTGATTAAATTGGAAAAGACTCACATGGGAATGAATATCCACGATGAATAGCAAGTCCAGATGTATCCAGGATCCCACGGGTTAACTGTGCCTCCGCCTGTAGATGGCTGTATAGAGCAGAAGAGAAAAAAACGGAGCACTAGATCCAAACCTGGCAATGCCTGAAATAAGTTCAAGGATGCGTTCCCATAAATAAAAGCTTATTTTAATGAATCAGAAACAAAAAAACCACACCAACGCGTTTCAGACTATCGCTAGTCCTTTATCAAGGTGAATGAAAGTAGTAAACAATGCATTTTATATGAAGTACCACACCCTCCAGTAACCTTGGTTACTTTTCAATTACTTACTAAATTATGTGGCACCTTTTATGCATTCTGCAAAAGATAAGGATTCCAAAAGTGGGCGGGATTGCTGCGTTAACTATTGCTAAAACAACTGCGGTGTGTGTGTATAGCCCTAAAAACCTGATCGTTCATAGGAGGAGGATCAGAAGGATTCTTACACTGCAGGGACATCACGTGACAGAGAAGCTAATGGAACAAACCCTTACAAGAGTCTGTTTATTGTACAAATGGCAGAAATCGCCCATATCTAACCCCTTTATCAAGTCCCTACATTTCTTTCCCTTGTGAGACATAAATGGTACATTTTTCACTGGATTTTTTTTATATTGGTTTTCTTCAACCTGTGTCAATATAACTGCAAATATCTCGGCCAATTAAAATTGAACAAAGATTAAACTAGGCGCTTACGCTTTCTTTTCAAACTTACCTGCTTTGTTACTGTTACAATTGATTAATTTTGCTCCCTATATGGACAGCACCTTCTAAGGTGCCTCACTTAGAGGCACTCCTCACCACTAGTTTTATTTTTTTTAAATAGGTTTCAAGCAGGGGGGTCTAACCCCATTAATTTCAGCTCCAGGGACCCCCTGCTTCCCAATGTGCTTACCTGAGAAAGGGGTGCCCGGTAGCAGCCCAGACGGGGCTGTCCATATGGCGGCTTAAATACCCCGCATCTTGTAGGCCAATAGGAAGCCGTGACGTCATCCCTTGTGGCTTCCTATTGGCCCACATGATGTGGGAGCTTCAAACTGTGCAGCGATACCGGCAGCACCTACAGAGGTAATTATCTCAGGAAGCAGGGGGTCCCCAGAGCTGAAATCAATGCCGTTCAGGTCCAGAGACCCCCTGCTTCAACCCTATTAAAATAAAAACAATGTGTGACCAGAAGTACTTCTTTAGAAATTCAATCCTGGCCAAACATAAGTATTTTTTGTTATGTTCTATTACATGGGGTGGGATAACCCCAGGGCCTCACGGGTGCTTCCCAGACATCCGAGGACCTCCCTGTTCAGGTAGCCCCGGGTCCACCAGGAAATACAGTGCTTGCAGGGGTCGGGGCTTGCTTTGGAGTGCCAATAGTAAAGTCACCAGGTTATTTTTGGGAGGACGCTGTGGCTTTCTGTTGGTTACCCTGGTGGCCATGTTTGTATTACGCTGCCATATTTGTATATTTAAAAAAAAAAATTAAACTGGCCCACAAATATTAACCTATAAACATCTCCAGTACCAGGGTGAGGGTATAATGATTAGAAACAAGTTGCCAGATTTTGTTTGCCGAGTAAAGAAAATCATGTTTTCTCTCTTTGGCAGCGACCGGGATAGCAACCCCTTCTCCCCCAGCCCCGAAAGGGACGTTATTAAGCAATTCTTAGAACATTCAAAATAGTGTCTATAATAAAGATACCCTGCAATGTTTCCACATTATAAAACACCACAGGGATTACCCTTTGGAGGCCCTGCCGAATAGGAAATCTCCCACCCTCAAGGTGTTTGAAACAAACTAGATGATGGAACGGCAGATAATAGAAAACATGACCTGCGCTCTGCATGTGTTGAGACCCGAAATGTTGAGTACCCATAATGGTGTTATCACGATAAATATTTTATTTCTTTTACATACAGAGAAAAAAAACCACTTGTGTGATGCTCAAAAAACACATGGCAAATCTTGCTGGGCTAGCATAGATATAAATGAAATCTTGAATGGTGTACCCTTCCAGTAACCAAATCCCACTTTGCGCTGCGGTGAAGACCCAACACGCTCCGGTGTCCAGACTATTATATACATCAGTAATAAAAATGAAAGACTTGCACGTAGTTGCACTTCTCTTGAAGTCAGATTCCACCTGTCCTGGGGTACCGGCGTGCATCCGCTTGTAGTTGATAGCAGGAAAAAAGAAGAAAAAAGCAGAGCACTACTTCTCCATTGAAAAAAATGTATAATGCAGAGAAAACGTATTCCCAAAGTAATAAAAATGTATTGAATAAGTGACACAGACACAGACATGTAGGCCTCTAAACAGCACCTACGCGTTTCAGGCAAAATGGATAAAGGGCTTTTTTGCCTGAAACGCGTAGGTGCTGTTTAGAGGCCTACATGTCTGTGTCTGTGTCACTTATTCAATAAATTTTTATTACTTTGGGAATTCGTTTTCTCTGCATTATACATTTTTTTCAATGGAGAAGTAATGCTCTGCTTTTTTCCTTTCACATACAGAGTCCTGGTTATATTTAGTATTTCCTATTCTAAAACTAGCGGAAGGTTGCACATGGAATATGTAATCTGTACAAATATTGGCCGTGAAGCACAGGGTAATTATTGCATAGCAATGCCAATGTGTAAACTCTATGCACGTTCTTTGTGTAAATAGGTGTGCTCGCATACTGAGAGTCCACATCCTGGTACACAAGGCAACATTTTCCACCTTAAGGTACACCAAACATAGTTTCCAATAAGGATGTCTGTTGTGTATTTTTTACGGTATTAGACTTGTTTACAGTATCTTGATTTTTCCCCAAGCTGTGAAAGATGTTTACAAGTTACAAATTCCCAGGATAATGGTTCTATATGCACATTCAGATCTTGTCTTTTTGGGGTGTACTTTATCAAAAGCAAAGCCTCGTGGCATGTATAATCCACTCTATTTCTGTATGCGCGAGTTTATTTCTATCTGTTTGCATTGCACCTATTGTACGCATTTTAGGCTTTAAACCAGGTGACCAGTTCAGATCGACTTTAATTCTTACAAGGTGGATTGAGCCATATCTGGGAAGTAATATAAAACCAGTTTAGTGCATTTACGATGGAGATTGTCATTCGTAAATGAAATTGCACATTTGGACTTTTCAGTTTAAAAGTTTAATTGCAATCAATGTTGTTACCTTTTGCGTAAGCAGAACCAGGCTTCCTTTAACGGCCTAATTAACTTGATGGGGCTGCAATTGTCAACATTATTATTTGATTTGCTTTTGGCTTTTTCATTTGATTTCTATCCATCGTTTTATTCCAAGAGTATAGGGCATTAGAAACATCAGTACAGTGTCGTCTGATCATTGGTTCATGTGGTCAATGTTGATAAAATGACAGGAATGTTGATTATGGAAAATATACCATTTTAACCTACAGGTAAAGCTCTGCCCACACATAACAGTAAGAAATGAATCATTAGATGGTTTATCTTCCACCTTTTTAATAACCTTCTTAAACATCTATTTGTAAGTAAAACTATTGTTGAGCTACAGAAGAAATAAAAGTTGAGATAGTGGACGGCAAGACAATGTACAGCGAGGAAACCAAAAAGGGGCTGTTAAAATAGAGAATCCTAAACTCTATTTTAATACCCAGTAGCATGAGAATACTTTGCCGCCTTTTATTGAACTCCTCTGAGGCCTAATTACAGGTGGGTATTCTGTCCAAGGTTCCCAATTTGGGGACAGGCAGAACAACATCAATTGGGATCAGCTGTGTGTCCGGACCAATCTCCTCGCTATGTAACACCCTTTAACATCCACTCCCTCAAACATTAATGGGATCAGCTGTGCGGTTGGACCGTAGTCCAGCCTGAGGTGTTCTCCGCCCCACAATGAGCAGCCACATTACCCTCATTTGCATCTGTGCAAGCTTGTCCTTATTTGTATGTAACTCTGCTTATGTAATTATTAAATCTAACCCCCGCTGTACCGTGCTGCGGAATATGCGGGCGCTTGACATGCTAAAAATAGCCACACTTTTATATATCTATATCTATCATTACATTGGGCGGACTATCTCCTCGATGAGACTTCTCCTATGCCCACTCCCCAAATACCCATTGGAGCAAATCACCTTTCATATATTGACACAGGGAGACAGATGATACAATTTGCATCTGCTTTTGGAGCAGTGCTCCAGTTTGCAATACTGGGTGCTTGCCCAGAATGGTGCTGCTATCAGGATCTCCCAGCACAAGAGAAATTTACTGGTGAAGTCCAGATTTAAAAAAAAAAAAAAAAAAGTGTTAGTGAAAACATGTACTGTACTGTATTTATAATAAAAATAATACTCACAGTAACACTGAAAGCGGCTGTTTTAATTTCCCAAAAACCAGGGCATCACCAGGGAATTTCTCCTGATGCAAGGGGCTCCGTGTCTTGAAAGCGCAGCTTTCTGCTCCGAGTACGATTTCGAAAATGTCATTACAATTGGGTTTCTACTGATTTTTTGTTTCTTTTTCCAGGAAGTATATTGCCTCTGCAGCTATAAATACATTAAGGGTTCAAGACTAGTATGAATCATAGCACACTTCTATCTTCTGAGTGGACTGAAAACGTTAGGTCATCTTTGTTGTTGTTTTTACCAGGATGGGATCTATGGGATCTCCACAGCTGAGATTGGTTACTTGATATAATTATTTGGTACCTGCTCCAGATTTATTAAAGAAACAAAATCCCATTAAAAAGAGTGGCACTTCTTCCTTTGATAAACCTTCTTGTTTTATTTGTTATATTTGAATCGGTATAACACAGTTCTTACCAGTGGACTTTGATAAATGACCCTATTATTGCCTTCTGTTGGACTAATGTAACAGTTAAGCAAGGCTTTAAGGTTCTCATGTCGTCATAATCCCATAATAGGATTGGAAGCACACAGCACAAAACATACAATTCTTTGCTATTTACAGTGCTGTAGTGTTGCTATACCACATTCATATGTAGCGCTGTTTCCCCCACCCTCTGGAAGATGTGGCGACTACTGAGTGTACAGTATGTGGTGCTTTACCTGCAGTTCACAGGAGGCCTGAACCTCCGCTGCTGGGAGCGTGGGGTGTACCTGATCCGTCCGGTGACAGCGCCTCCACCTGTGAGGGATCCTGACAGCGCTGGATAACCCCTTCACAGGACCCAATACAATAAGTACACAGCATATATAATAGGTTTACAGACATGCAATTGATAACACTATAATACATATAACTCGGGCTTCACACGGCCTTACCCACACGCCGTATCACACCGTCCAACCTCCTAGTCCGCACCCCGTTGAGTGTCCCCAACGTACTGAGGTGCCCTGGACACCTAACCAACCTGGAGTCCACAGTAGCCAACCCACCCTGGAGTGTGTGACAGCGCTGCCCACAGTGTGTACAGTATAGTTGGTGCACTTGTAGTACCTGCCCAAGTACTGCTGAACGGTAACAGGGATCCGCTGATCCAGCGACGTTGTCCGCGATGGCGTCCGCCTCTGTGAGGTGGACTCCCGCTGAAGTGTCCCACCATGAAGAGATGGTGGCCCTTGAGCCCCTCCAAGGCAGACCACGTCTCAAGGGTCCTAACACTAAAATAGATTCTTAATAACCTATACATTACCAGGAAGAATGATTTATAATAAACTAAAAGACCATTTTATTCAAAAGATATCAATATATATATATATATATATATATATATATATATATATATATATATATATATTTAGGCACTGTACCGTGTATTGGTGTCTTTGGATGTAGCACTGAGCTCTGTGTTTCATGTTATGTCTCTGGTTTTAAATATATATTGCCATGCTCAGTAGCACTCCTCTTTGACACTTATACGCATATATATATGTTGTGGTTATTTTGGGGGTTCAATATGAGCTTATAGGGGTCCTGTATGTTTTGCAATTCTTGTTCAGCTGATTTGGAGGGTGGCTCCTCCTTCCCTATTTTTAAGCTCACCCCTCCCAGTTTTAAATGATTAAAGCTCACTCCTTTGCACCTTCCACACCCATGGGAACTTGCATCCAGTATGATTGTGACAAATCTAATACAGAGTGCTTTTCCTGGTATTATACAGGTTAATAAGAGCTTCAATCAGACTTTGAACTATGCAACTAATTTTGACAGATTTATTATAAATCATTCTTCCTGGTAATGTACAGGTTATTAAGAATCTATTTTAGTGTTAAGACCCTTGAGACGTGTCTGCCTTGGAGGGGCTCAAGGGCTTACAACACTTTGGCCAAAGGGTTAAACTAAAAGACCATTTTATTCAAAAGATATATATATATATATATATATATATATATATATATATATATATATTTATTTAGGCACTGTACCGTGTATTGGTGTCTTTGGATGTAGCACTGAGCTCTGTCTGTGTTTCATGTTCTGTCTCTGGTTTTAAATATATATTGCCATGCTCAGTAGCACTCCTCTTTGACACATACCCATATATATGTGGTGGTTATTTTGGGGGTTCAATATGAGCTTATAGGGGTCCTGTATGAAACGCAGATGTACACTGGGGTGGTTGAGATTGAATCTGTTGCAGCTGTGAACAAAAAAATATTTGTGTCCTCTTGGCTCATTAACATTCCAGTGGGTGGGGTTGACATTCCACAAAGTACGAGCAAATGTTAACCCTTAGCACGCTGGTCCTGGGCAGAGGGGAGCAGCTCCTTAGGAGCCCCATCATGCTGTCTGCTTTTGGGGCAACGCAGGTGTATGGAGTGCCTCACTTGCCAACATAAGTTAGAGCTGTAATAAAAGGAAGGCATTCAGTTATATTAGACCACGAGTGGCAAACTCTAGTCCTCAAGGACCACCAATAGGCCAGGTTTTAAGAATAACCCTGCTTCAGCATGGGTGGCTCAGTCAGAATGAATGCTGAAGCAGGGATATCCTTAAATCCTGGCCTGTTGGTGGGACTTGAGGCCTGGAGTTGGTCACTCATGCATTAGAACATCTTTGCCATTGTCTTCTAATGTAAGACTGATATCAATAGGTTTGTGACTTTAAGAGATCTGCAAGCCTAAATACAAAAATCTGCCAAATCTCACATAATGCATAGTACCAACAGGGTTAGAAGTTATTTTGAGGCTCGTTGCTAACTGCAGCAACAATGCAGTGATGAGGTCGGAGTTACAAAGCACCATTCAAGTGTTTTTACACCAATATCGTTTTAAAACACAAAATTGCTGGAAACATTTCACAAAATATGGAGCTAGGATAAAAAAATCAAAAACAGTTGATGGTTCCATTTAAAAATGTTTTATTATTATTTTTTTGTTAACTATAATGGAGGCCAGGGCTTTAAAACTAGAATGACTAATTGCTGCCCGTACATGCCAATGTCAGGCCATTTATGACCACTAAACTGACTTGCCACCTCCCTGCAAAGTCTGGATGGTCAAGTAGTTGGGGGACCAAAGATCATGCTCAGTTCAACAATATCTGTCAGTCACTGCTGTTGTCTGCAGATGTTCACCCCAGAAAGCCTTACACGCAAGACCCTGTGTGCCTCTTCATGCCAATACCATGGCTCATTCTGCCACCTGGCTTCCGCGTATTTGCAGTACTTTTCCAATCCTTGTGAAGACAAAACAGCTGCGTTTATGGAGGCAAACGGATAACAGTTTTTTTGTTTGTTTTTTTTTTTTGTTTTTTTAACCCCCAAGCGATTTTATTCCTGGACTGGCCTCCGGCAGCAAAAGAGTAACAGATTTTGGTGGTTTGTACTCTGATTAAAACGTCAAACAGATGGCTGCTGGAATAACTAGCAGGAAGCCATGATGTCCTTTCCCACTGATGTCAAAGCTTTTTGTGGGCAGTCACAGCGAGGCTGGCCCAGGCAGCCATATAATTACTCAAGAATACTTGTCTGGGAGATTCAAACAAGGTTGTCTCTGGAACCAGGGTGACCACGTAGCTCAGAGTATAGTAGGGCCCCGCTTTTCGGCGTTCCCCTCATACGGCGGTACCGAGAAGGGGGGTGCCGAGGCTGCGCAAGCACAGAACAGAGGTCGCGCATGCGCAGACGTGGGAGGAGACGCCGAAAATCAACTGTTTCCGCTTTCCTCCGATTTTTGCTTTGCACGGGGCTATAGAACGGAACCCGCAGGATTAGCGTGGCCTGTCTGTATCGTACTTCTGGGTAGAGTTGCCAGGTGTCCGGTTTTGAACCGGACTGGTCGGTAATTTTGATGCCTGTCCAGTAGAAAATCGGAGGTAATACCGGACACGTATGTATCCGGTATTACCAATGTTGTGGCGGCGAATGCGGTAGCGAGCGCTGCGGATGCGGCTGGAAGTTCTGGCCTGGTGCTGGTGCTGAGGCTGGACGGTGACCGGAATCAGTCATCCTGCACTCGTGTGTGTCATGTGATGTCGAGTGAAGGAGAGGACAGCAGGGGCGGAGCCCACACCCTGGCGGAGACAGATTCAGAGATATCTGCTTCCTGCCTGGGAGGCTGGAAATAAGGTAAGGACAACATTTGGGGGGGGCGGGGAGGGGAGAGATGATGACATGGGGTTGGGGATAAGATGATGATGGGGGCCAGCCTGGGGAGATGAGATGATAACGAGAGCCAGCCTGGGGAGAGGAGATTGAGATGATGATGGGGGGCCAGGATGAGATGATGATGATGGGGAGGGGGGAGATAAGATGATTATGATGATGAAAGGGGGGGGAATAAGAGGATGATGATGATTGGAGTGGGAAACGAGATGATGGGGGGCCAGGATGAGCTGAGATGATGATGGGGGGCCAGGAGGAGCAGAGATGATAATGGGGGGCTAGGATGATCTGAGATGATGGGGGGAAGGTGGGGGTATATTTTATATGTACTGGGGATGTGGGAGTATTTTTAAAATGTATTGGGGATGTGGGGGTATATTTTACATGTACTGGGGAGGTGGGGGTATTTTTTATATGTATTCGGGGGGCATAGGGGTATTTTTTATATGTATTCGGGGGGTGTGGGGGTGCAGTATTGTGTCCTGTATTTTTGGACAAGCCACCTGGCAACCCTACTTCTGGGGTTTCTTGGGTGAAATAATGACAATCACTCATATTAAAGAGAAACATTTAAAGTTGAGAGTTGGGAGAGCAAAAGATGCTGATGAGAAAGGCAACTGTAAACTGTACTGCCATTACTAGTAGGCTATTTAATAGTAAGAAAAAACAGACACACCCTGAAAATATGTATTTCATGTTGAATGTGACCCTTGTCTTGTAACCAACAGTAATGTATAACGTGTAGATTTTTTTCTTTTGATGATCAGAAGGTGTGCAGATTGTATAGTGTGCAACCGATGCTTCAAAGGTTAACAGTATCCATATAATAGATGTAGTTCTCTGCTAGGGCCACTCCCAATGAGTGATAATATCTGTGGTCAGCATCCCTTGCCAGGGACCGAGGGACTAGCACCTAGTGACACAAGCACACCATGATCAGTACAGATAATGTCCCACATATAAAGCTGCATAAAGTATACAGAAACGGGAACAACTCGCTGTGCAGGTTCCTTGATCCCCTCCAGTGTGGTGCCCAATCGCGGATTCCAAACGGCGTGCTGATCCCGCCCAGCAGGGTGAGCAAGCAGGATAGGTAAACAGGGCAGAGCAACGCCAAAAAAAGCGGAGGAGGCTCACGTATGAAAATGTTTATTTAAATAACTGGATCATGACTGACCCTGCAGTAGGCAACAGCGCAACGCACCTGGTGATCCAGTTATTTAAATAAATGATCTCATTTTCATACGTGAGCCTCCTCCGCTTTTTTTGGGCAGTGCTCAGCCCTGTTTACCTATCGTGCACATTGGATAGAGAGGGTCAGCAGCTGTAATTATCGGCAGAAACCAAGCATGTTTAGTGAGAGATAAAGCTTACTTACATTGTCAGCTTGTTGGGGCAGGGACTCCTTTTCCTAATGTTACTTTTACGTCTGAAGCGCTTCTTCCCATTGTGTTTTATCTTGGGTGCTTTACTGCTGTGAAGTGCATGTACATGGATGGCTACATACATATATACATACATATATATATATATATATACATATATACATACATACTATATTGGAGAATATTTATTTTTAGAGTATTTCAGTCTACTGGATTGATGAAATGTTGAGAGCTGCATGTAAGGCCTCATTTTTGTGTAAGGGGTCTGTCTTTTTTTTTTTTTTTTAACTCTACTAATTTACTGGTGCAACTAAATTTAGCGGACAACGTATGTGCCCTTTTCATGTTTCAGGTCCCAAGCCCCCACAGAGAATTCTATATAAAAAAAATATTTAGCACACTGCTTTTTCTTTCCCTTTCCCCTAATCACACAATCCTGTCAATTCATCCAACAGTCTTTATTTCCAGGGAAATATTGACAGAAAATACATTTGCGGGAGGGTGCCTTTATTGTGACCACTTTTGTGAATTTTCTGAGAAGCCTCATTACTCGGCCCAAATCACTGCAACTGTTTCTTAAAGTGCTACAGATGTAATTGCACCCATTACCGCAATGTGCAGTGTTACCCCAGGCATGTTATTTAACAGTATCGCTGTTGAAAACCGTGGCTAAAGAAAGAACACGCCTGTTGTTTAACGCATTACTTTGTCCGTTGACTCATTAACGGGGGGGGGGGGGGGGATGACGTCTGCTGCGTATGTACATTATGCTTCCCTCTCTTCGTTCTGATCCAGTGCCGCCTTCCTAATGAAAAAAAGGTACGCCACAGCACTGGTCAGCAGAGCCATCCACTATTACAAACTCGTGTGTTGCTGTTAAAGTCCTGTGGAGTGCCTTTTTTTTCCTCCGTGACCGCTTGCAGTGATTACACCCGCAGGGTATAACCGTGCACCTGAGGCCGTTCAATTTGCGATGGGAGTGCTCCTACTTTTGAGTTTTCCTTCCTAATGACAACCTGTATTGTCAGGCACCCAAAAAATAGATTGTAAGCTCTTCTGGGCAGGAACTGTGTCTGGAAAATGCATATGTGCGGCGTACCGCGCACTATACTGTAATTGTGAAGCGCTTTAGAGTCCCGTTGGGAGGAAAGTGCTATACAAAATGTATTATTGTGTGTTCTTTAGAATTTTGTTTAAAAGCTATTAACTTCTTCAGCGCTGGGGGTACCAGCAACATTACAGAAAAATGAAGGTTAAACTATGGCGCGGATTAAACCTGCTGGGGGCAAATTCTAAATGTGCAGGTAGTCTTTCCGTATTGCAGAACCAATATCTGAGAGAGCCTGGCTGCCTGTGTACATTAGTGGGAAGGCGCCCTGCAGTACATGCAGATTAGGTTAGCTGTGCTGTTTCTCACAGTCACAGAGACACTGTAGCCAAGAGCAACCAGGCTGCAATAATTTCCCTTTGATGACATCACCAAGTGTGGAAGAAGCCAGTCACTGCAAGAAGCCAGCACAGTGTGCTAGCACTGATCAAACATGGCAGCTTCCCAGCCTGCTGCCAATGCATGAGCACACTGCCCCGGTGCTTTGCCTAATTTAACAGCGGGTCCTTGATTTTGTGACCCCCCCATGGATATCTCCTCAGACCCCTACCTGCCATATGATGGGGGTGGAGACAGCATTCCTCTCCGGGAACTACATAAAAGAGGTATGTTGTGTGTGTGTGTTCAGGCTGGGACATCTTCAGGTGCATTTCTTTCATATGTTAAGTGTTGGGTTTCTTGTTGAATTCGGCGGTGCTTATTTGCACTCCCTGCTCTGTGCAGCTCTGGGATCACTGGAGATAACGGTCTTGCTGCTGCTGTCTTTTTCTGTGGGAAGATTCGCCCGTCTCAGATCACGTCAGCTAGGAGAGTCCATTTTCGTATATGAAACAGCAAGGCAGTGTCCCTCTCCCTCCCTTCCCCCATTCCTCCTATTCCTTCCCTGAAGGAAATCCCTTTAAAATGGTACCAGGGATAGTGACAATGTGGATTAGGAATTCTGAGGGACTCCTTAACCTCCACGTCTGTGTTTGTGAGAACAGCCATTGTTCCAGATCTGCTTGGAAGGCCATTCAGCACTTCCTCGTTTGTTAGATTTGAATTGAAATGTTTTGCAACAGTGCGATTACAGGATACCTAATTTTCACATAGTGATGTGCTAAAATAATGCAGACACAGTGAATAACTCGCACAGCCTCTAACCTCCTGCCCCCCCTACCCGCCCATTTTTTTGGTGTGCTATTTTAGGGGACCCTGCGTAATCATACTGTGTGTGTGTGTGTGTGTGTGTGTGTGTGTGTGTTCAAATATGAATATTTTAACTTATGATAGGCACATTGTGAAATTGCTTCATGGTTATTTAGTGCTTGTTAATGTGAATGTAGTCTATCTTTTTTTTATAATTCTCCTGTGTATACTGAAACTTTGAAATCATGGCCTCATTCTTTCCCCCGAAATGACCAATTTGCTTGGGTCTCATGTGTTTATTCTTGGTGTAGGGGTTCAGGTCATAAAATAATCACACGTACGTGCGTGTGTGTGTGTGTGTGTGTGTGTGTGTGTGTGTGTGTGTGTGTGCGCGCGCGCACTACTAGCCTCTGTTTCTGTGTGATTTTGGACATATCACGGTGGTGCGTCAGTCTTCTCACCGCTTCTATTACTGTTCTAATGATCTATCGGGGCCCCCCTGTGCCTTCCACGCAGACCAGAATACCAGCAATGTGATTCCAGGTTTCCACCCCAAAGGTGGCTGCATTGCTTTCTTTCAACTAGAACGGTGACGTGCTTTGCAATGTAAAAATAGCACAAGATATATTCTGGTATTTGTGTTGTGAAGAGAGTGACCTTCAGGCCAACATGTGAAAAGCTATTCAACTTCAATCATGAGAGCTTTCACTGCATTATAAGTGCAGTGTAATGTCACTGAGTGTGCTAAGCCGTTTAAATAGAAGGTTGGTCTTCTCAAATGTTTTCGTTCTCTTTAGGTTTCGAACATAGTTTAATTTAAGATCGCTGACGAGAAACTTGAAATACAGGGTTGGGGGCTTAGGTAATCTGGCAAGCTTCATGGGAACTCTGCTGCTTCTCTGGGACCTGTCACTTTAAAACAAGTGAACTGTTTAAACAGTATAATTCTACATTCTTACCTAAGCTGGCAATCGTTTGGTGCTCCTGTTATACATCTGTAAAAATCCTGATTGTGTGCCTAACAGAATGGCCGCCTTTCAATCAGTTTCAATCAATCATTCACTCAGTGTAACTCAGCAACTACAATGTATCCTGAGATTACTAAGGTAACATTATCTATTGTTGCAGTTTGCAGCTCAAACTGCTGGGGGTATTGGCAAAAAATTATCACAAAACAAGAAAGTGTTCCAAGATGTTGCACAGTTTGGGAGGTGGGTTAAAACCTGCTATAGAAATCAATGGATCCTTTAAAAATCATACAAATTTGACTAAAAAAAAACAAAATAAAAAAAACCCCAGTCACTTATCTAATACTACAGAACCGATTTACTATATAAAAAAAGAGTTCCGATTTCACATATTCATGGTAGCCTTTTGTGTAAGAGAAATGTATTTTGGTCAGTCTTATAACATCTTGAGTTACAAGCTTGCTCTGACGTGCATATTTCTGCTGTTCCTGCACCAGTACCTCATAGGATGGCAGCAGTCAATAGGCAGATGCACAAATTGGCGACAGACATTAATGGACAGGTGCTGTGGTAGGCGTGAGTGGGTAGCAGTGTTACATTCTGCTTGAAGTCCATGGGCTATCTCGCAGCTATGAAAAGTCACCTGGGGCCCATCTTTTGAACATTTGCTTAAGTGGTTCATGTACATGACCTCTCCCACTGACGTTCTCCATCTGGCTGCAATAACTGTACAGTTGCCTCATCCCAGAATCCCTTGGGCAGTGCACTGGGACAATCTTTACTCTCTCGATCGTTACAGCAATTATGGGCTCTCGAGAAGGAGTTCTTAGATGAGTGGGACTGGTTACTCCTGCTAGAGGGAACCAAGAAAATAATATTTCTATTACTTACTGATTAAAACACCAGTGAAGTTACATTTTTTTTTAATTTTTTTTAGACTCCACACATCCAGTAGAAAAGAAAAAGGGAAATTATTTTTTTAACTTAATCTTATTTATCATTGTCATGATAATATCATGAGATATTATGTAGTTAATCCCTTTGGTGCTTGAGGGGTTAATGCGCTACACTTGTTGTAACAAAATACAAAATGTTGGGTTTGAAACAGGACAGGACTGTTTCTTTGGTCTGCTCTCAAAGGGACTTACTTGGTGCGGGGGTCCATCCTGGAAAGCCCACTCAAGGTGTCAACTGTTTTAATCAAGTTCTATAGACATGGTCTGCGTAGAGCAGCTTCAAAGCACCCTCTAGAAGAGGTGGGCTTATGCCGGTGCCATGCGGAAAGCATGCATTTTAGTCTGGGCAAAAGATTTTAAAAATCAGATGTCGCCAGAGGCACGCTTTGGACAAAGCATGTGGGACCTCCTGTTCTGAGCCAGGGGCCTCTCTGCGGAAAATCCATAGCATTTGGTAAAGTATAGGATTTACTGTCTGTTTTACCCTGTTATTTTAAGAAGCTGCTCTGCCTTGTATCGTAACTGTATGGTTTTTTTTTTTTCTAATACATTTTCTGTAATCTAAACACTTTATTTTATATATATATATATATATATATATATATATATATATATATATATATATATATACATATATATATACATTTTAATTTATACACATATACACACACACACAATAAGTAATACTTTGGGATCTGAATGAACTGGTGCACGCTCTGGAGAGAATCATTTACGCATTCGGACACGTTGCTACAACTGATTGTTGTGTGTTAAAGTGCATAGTTTTGTCTATAATACACAGGGACCTGGGACCCTGGCAAATATTAATCTGATATATTTTATTAGGCAGTGGATAGATATGATTTGCAATTGAGTATGGGGTTAATATTAACTCGCTGGTTCCTGGATGAGGAGAAAGGTGACCCCCCCCCCCCCCCATTGCTTATTTTCGCTTGTGTCCATGAAGGAACTGCACATCTTGTTTTCACCTTTGACCTTACATGGGTTTGTTGAAGGCTATTTATCATTGCATTAGTCTGATTGTCTTGATGGTGAAAGTATTTCAGTGAGTGTGTAAAGCTGTAACTGAGACATGTCCAAAGATTATAGTGTTGCAGCACATGATTATGATTACAACAAAGTAAAGCATTGTATGTAGGAAACCACAGAAGAGAATGGATTGCCAGCATGGACAAATAAGAGCAGTAAAGAGCTCGAGCGAACTACTCAAGACCGGAAAACAGACTGTATACAGCAGGGGAGGACAACTCCAGCCCTCCAGGCCCACCAACAGGTCAGGTTTTCAAGATATCCCTGCTTCAGCACAGGTGGCTCAGTCCCTGAAACAGGGATATCCTGAAAACCTGACCAGTTGGTGCCCCTTGAGGACTGGAGTAGACCACCCCTGCTGTATACAGTATGTTGGCCAAGAAGTAATATACAGTGTAGTAGAAAAAAATCCATTCACATGACCCTGTGCTGTCTGCTGACATAAATACATCACATGGAAGTTAGGAAATAATGTTCTGCACCTTACGTGCTAAGCTAGTTGCGATGCTTCCTGGAAATAGCAAGCGCAAGTGATTATCGGCCTTTTTGTCTTGTGGCTTGTAATCTTTTCTTTGGCTTTCGCAATATTTGAAATCCATCAAAGTTGCTTATTCTGCAGACTTTCTATTTGCGCACTGCACGGATGTAACGAGTTCAGTTATAACAGAACTAAATGAAAATTCATACGGTAACATGACGGCGTGCAGAATAACATGGTGTCTGTTATCTGGTGAAAAGGACAGGCATGAAACGCACCTCAGCGTGCAGTCAGGGGATCTTGGGGAATGAGTTAACATGGGACCACTCACAAATGGACTATGGTTGCAAAAGTAAATTAAAAAGGTCTAAGCACTTATTACACTGATGTGGGTTACTGAAGTGCCATAATATTTCCTGTGCTCTTATTTATGCCACCGATTTGGCATAAATGAAAGTCTTTTATGGCATATTAAGTAACTCCTTATGGTTTTAGTTTACTAATGTAATGTTTTCGTCTTTCCTGCCACTTACTGTAACTGCTTTGCTGTGATGCATTTATTACTATCAAAATTACATTTTAAGATTATATATAATATATCTTGTTCTGGAATTCACTATTACAGCAACAGATTATGAAAAATAGAGGCAATTTGAAACTGCAACAGAGAAATAGACCATACTAACGCCTTCAGCCAAGCCATTTGTTATTTTGCATGAGCGCTCTATAGAACCTCTATTAGATCAGCTTTCAAGGACGCTCTCCCAAGCTTGGTGCTTGGGGAGACCAAATTTATTTTCGTGCATGCTGAAGTGTCACATGACCCTTCAGAAACCAATCAGTGCCAGACAATGCCACGCACCCGGCCACGCGTCCCTCACCCCGGTCCCTCCCTGTTCACAAAATTTTAAAGGACAGCCTGCGCTCATGCTTTAGAGACCGCTCTCAAGCATGAGCGCGGTCAGCGGCAGCCTGGCCGCAGCCTTAGGCTACGTCCATAGAGGGGGGAGCCGTGCTGAGCAGCGCTAACGCTGAGGCTCACCTGCTCGGTTAGGAGTGATTCCATAGACTGGCAGGCGAGCCAGCATGCGCGATCGGGTGGTGGGGGGAGGCGGGGCAGTGACGTTGCTGGGTCAATAGCCCGCGAAGCGTCAACGTCATGACGCTGCTTCGTGCTGATTGGGTGTTTTCAGCCGACAGCGCGCTGAGAAACAGGCTCTGCTGTCGGCTGAAAATCCCAGCGTCTCAGCACGCCTGCAGACGCTTGCGGGAGCCCCCTCTAAAGATATCCTCATTGAGGATGACGGGGCTCCTCGCTGAGCGTCGGCGCGGCTCAGCACGGCTCCCCCCTCTATGGACGTAGCCTTAGGTATTGTCAGAAAAAAGTAGAGAAAAGCTGGTGAATTGTTAAAACTCCACAGAACAGTCACATTGTCACAGGTCTCTTCTTGCTGTGTATTCTATATTATTACATCTGTAAAAGGTTTCATCTCATATGCAGAATCACTTCTCCAATGTGGTTACTAGAACTTTGAACTACAACCCCCACACACGGGTAATGATTAGCACGTTGGCTGAGCTGCTTGCCGTTTCATTTACTTGAGTGCAAAGATCCTGCTACGTTGCCTGAAGATTATATTTGTCATTCTATCTTCCCAGCTGGCGTCAATGACCTGCACAAGTCTACGTAATGCAAAGTCACAAGAACCCATATAGAGTATCTATGAAACTGCAGGTGGTTTTGTGGCGTGTGCTTCTTTTAAAGCTTTCTAAATGGGAGAAAGTCCCCTTTTGCTGCCTGGGCTAGAATAGCATGTCAGGAAAGATTCAGATCAAGTGGACGGTCTAGTCTGGGAGTCACTTCAGTAGAGGGACAATAAAAAGTGAAGGTTAAAACAAGTAGAGGATTCTGAGACCGGAAATAGCAACTGTAAAGTCAACATAATATAGTCGCAGTCTATACACCAACATTGTTTATACATCAAATTTTAAATTAGTTTTGTAAAAAAAAATTAAGATTTTTTTTTTTTTTAAATAAACTTTTTATGCTGTGCTTAGCCCAAAGTGGAGTCAGATTGCACCTTTACAATTACACAAAGTGCCTATAGATTTAGCATACTAAGGCGTTTAGAGAATATGGGTTCCATTAAATGATCTCATTTTATTAGGTAGGTACATCTTTGAGGGTGGACATGTTTAATAGTAATCAAAATACAATCGTGTGTTCCAGCACTCACTGACTAATAGAATACTATAAAACGTTGGAGTATGCCCAAATGAAGAATTTAATAATAGAAGCACAAGATATAGAAGTTGGAAAAATGCAAGTGAAAATCACACAAGTACATAAATGACCCTCTCAATGCAAACAATGTAGGGGAACAACACATGGGAAGGGTGAAAGACATGGAAAGTCACAATGGGAAAGTGTGGGGGTGGTAAGGGGGTTGGGTGGGGAGCAACGTTTCGGGGGTTAAGACGCCTTCCTCAGGCCCTTTCCCTCAGGTCCACTAGGACCAAAGGTACTTCCCTAACCGTGCGTCCCCAACAGTGTGAGCCAAAACAAAAAATGAAGAAAGGTAATAATGATATAAATGCACTCATGCCCAATGCAAGTAAACAAAGTCCCGATGCAACAGAGAGAATGTGTATCCAACCTTCAGAGTCCTCAATATGTGACTCGCCTGCTCTCACTCTCCCTCATTGCTCCAACCATGGGTTGCTGAATGAGATCTAGCACAACCACAATAGAAATAGCCAGGAACGGCTGACGTCATCCATCCAAGAGTGTGTGGAGAAGTGGCCGCCCCCATTGGTACTCTGTGATCACGTGAGATGTTTAATAGTAATGCACGCTTGTGTGGTTGTAAAGTAATTACTGAGGGAGTTGAAGGATCAGTCCCGTATAGTGGGCAAGAATAGCTTATCCATGTAATTGTCTTCCTTCGAAAGATTTAGTTGCCCTAACAGAAAAATGTTTACTTCCTTTTTTCCCCCCTATAGAATATGAATCCATGTTTTATGGTCGGTCCTATGATTCTTATTTAATATTTGGTGGTTGATTTATTTTAACGAGTTTTTCATAAAAATTTTTTTAGAACTACTTGTCTGACTTTACTTCATCAATTAACATGTTAAACATGCACAACTACAAACCGTTTTGTACATATGAAGCTTAATAATACTGTAATGCACATAGCTTAACCCCTGTTTAATATTTTAATTTACCCAGGTCAATCTCTATTTGTAGCGGTCTTTTAAAAAACTAATTAACAGAATGCAAACAACTGAAGACGGCATAAAAGGCTTCTTAAAATCGCCAAAAAACGTGTTTTTTCCAAGTATCTCAGATTTACATTTTTAGAGCAGCCCCCTAACGTACAGTATTACCAATATGTTACTGGCTTGCATGAAGCAGGCTTGGTTGTGGAGCCTTTAACAAGTGTAGTAGCTTTAAGTTTAATGAGGGCTGATGCATAAAGCGATCAGATTACTGGTAGGCTTATCTGGAGCAGGTTTATGTGAGCCAGCGCCAACACTATAGAGAATGCAACTCGATTACTGCATAGTGACTGCGGTGTGTTATGGGGCTCTATCCGTGAATAAGGATAGTACACCTTAAAGCTGCAGTTCAAGCAATATCCTGCATGTGTGTTTTTTTTAATAAATCAGTTCTGTAGTAAGAAAAAATACTTTTAGCATTTTCTGTTTTAAAAAAAAACAACAACTTTGAAAGACTAATTTTCTTGTATTCTATTTTAACAACCATTTGCTAAGGCACTGCCCCTTCATGTCCTGTCACAAGCTCTGGCACACCCCTTTGTGAGCCCTGCCCTCCCCCTTGCACATGTCAGTGCAGGAGTGCTCATGAATATTCATGAGCTTCCACTTAGTGACAGAAACAGAGGAAATACATTCCCAATATTTAAAGATGTCGCCAAACTTCGCCGATCAATACACAGAGAACGGATTGACCGGCAGCTATGCAGTTCTTTAGGTAAGTAGAGATTGCCCACATGAAACTATTGAAGTAAAAATAAAAACGGGAGCTTGAACTGCAGCTGTAACTTGTAATGGAGCCTTTGAATGTCCACATCCATAAGGGAAAAGAATTGCTTTAGATTCAAGATGTGCATCAAGTGAAGATATTTTAATTAAAGTGTACATGGGCATCTGCATGACTTGAAGTACACACGTGTCAGTTTCTCAATGTGCTATAAAGTCTTCCAGACCTTAATAACTAGTTTCTTAACAAGATTTCTTTCATCGTGTTGCTAGATTTGTACTTTAGCAATTCAGCTTTTATTGGATAACTGTCTCATCTCCAGAGAAAAAGCACTCCTCTTTGGTCCAATGTAAACTGGTGATGGATTGCAAAATGCTAGAAATATAGATACACTTTTTACCAAATATATACGTTTACGAAGTCATTGTAAAACATTTCTGTCCTGAGTCAGTGTAAATAGGCAACTCCTGTGAGAAGCTGCAAAGCACATTACATGTCTTATTCCTACCAGGATATGTGCCTCTCTCTACCTGAGGCACTTCTCCATTTACTGGTCTGTCCACTTGCACAATAGCTCTTCCCTGTTCCACATTATAATTAAACTAATTAGTTATGAAGTCTATATGGAGCTTTTCCCCATTGGGAAACAACTTTTAACCAATGATGTGTGATATGTTGGTTTCTTGGCTTATTTTACTTATGGGAAACCTATTTTATCTTTTTTTAATACTAGGACTTCTAAGCACAACTTGAGCATGTTTGTTCTCATTTGATATCCAATTATAAATATTCATTCACATAGCAGTAAAACTATTGCTTCTACACGCTGAACCTGCCATCGTTAGTTTAGTTAGTAATGAGGCCTAAAAAAGTTGCTTTCTCCACAATGCAAGAGGAGGCAAAAACTTTTGAATCTCGATATAAAGCCTAAAAAAGGCTTGTTGAAGGGTTGCATCAACAAAGATGTAGCATTAAACGTGAGCTAGAACTACTGTAATAAAGTTCTACTGAAAGGGTTATGTGCACCATCACTAATATGAGTGGCTTTTGCTTGTAAACAGAAGGCCCTATCCATGTAAATGCATTTGCGAGTTTGACTAGTTTGCTTTGCACTTCTAGACGGTGCTGCACAGCCTTTTGTATATCTCTGTATCTGCTACTGTGCTTGCTACAGATTGGTAAAAAAACGAGTTGTTTATTCAAAGTCTTTTAGAAAGCAGTGGGTGATTTTTCATTCACCAGTGTTAACTATTCCAACTGGTGCCAACAGTAATGACATCTTAATGTGTAGGTTTGGCCACCCTCATCGGAAGGCAGTGCTACACTTTACAATGTTACTGGAGTTTCAGGTTGGCTCATTAAACTTGTGATAAGCACTAAAGAGACGAGGAAGGGGGAGGAATTTGCTGCATGAGTGTGGGTGAAAGTGTTACATATTTGGAGGTAAAACGTCTTCATCATGGAAAGGTACATGCTGCAGTAGTATGATACAACGTATAGTGCAATCTCTGATGCTCCTGGTCATAAGTGAAACTATAACTTAAACGTATTCTCAGAATGCAAGTCCTGTTTGTGACCCTGGTCTAAGGACTGCACTGACCATCGTTTTCACAACCGTACAGATTCTATAGGCGTGTAATCATGAATTGGAGGCTGTTCTAGACAGACGCTAGGAGTCAACTACTGTAATGATTCGGAATTTTAGTTTTACAGGTGTATAGTTATTCTCAAATTTGCGTTGTTTATTGTAGCATGTTTAAAAGTGCACTTCTGCTCAATACCATAGGCTTTTTCCACATGATTGTTTGAAGTTATACAGGCATACCCCGGTTTAAGGACACTCACTTTAAGTACACTCGCGAGTAAGGACATATCGCCCAATAGGCAAACGGCAGCTCACGCATGCGCCTGTCAGCACGTCCTGAACAGCAATACCGGCTCCCTACCTGTACCGAAGCTGTGCGCAAGCGGGGAGAGTATAGAGCCTGTTACAAATGCGTTATTTCCATCAGTTATGCACGTATATGACGATTGCAGTACAGTACATGCATCGATAAGTGGGAAAAGGGCAGTGCTTCACTTCAAGTACATTTTCGCTTTACATACAGGCTCCGGTCCCATTGCGTACGTTAATGCGGGGTATGCCTGTACAGAATGTTTTATAGATGGAAAAGCCAATATGCATATAGCTTTACTAATGTAAGCACCTATATTACTTGGATAGATTTAAAATTATGTTCATCATTTCAACTTTGGAATCACTGAAGATCTTTTTCTTAACGTACAAATGCATTATGTATTGTATGCCCCATAATAATAACAACTTTTATGCTTTGTTTCAAATCACAAAAGATTTGAGAAAGCCTTAGATATGTTATGGCTGACTCACCCTAGTTTAGTAGGACTCTAGCATTGTTTCCCAACAGGCACTGCGTTTAATTTCCAGGTGTATCATGTAATGGTTTTTGTAAGGTGAACGTCCTAGTTAATTATTGGACTAGATTTCATAAGAGTGAATGAACTCTTTCACACGGTAAGAAAATAAACCTTCAAACAGTATGTGCAGTCTGGGCGTCATTCTTGGCAAGTTACCAAGGTGAATTTTTTTTTTAATTATTATTTTATTTGATTTAAGAAGAATTTGACAGATTTCTTGCCAGGGGCGGAACTACCATTGATGCTGCAGGTTCAAACCCCCGGGCCCTGCAACTTTAAGGGGCCTACTCCTGGCTGCAACAATAAGGTAGCAGGAATACTCAGCACTGCCCCCTGGGGATGGGGCAAAAATATTCATGCGCTCGGGCCCCCTTTCATTAGCTCTTCGTCTGCTGTGCGCTTCAGCGCTGCACTGTGTTTCTTTCGATCATTCTTTTGTATACTGGTTTCTGGGGAGAAATGCATGTTGGTAATATAGTATGTTGTGAAATAATTATAGAAAGGTATAATGGGCTGAAAATAATCTAGGTCAGGCGTGCCCCACTGCCGTCCTCAGCGCCCCCCAACAAGTCAGGTTTTAAGGCTATCCCAGCCTCAGCGCAGGTGCCTCAACTTGTGCTGAAGCAGGGATATCCTTTAAAACCTGTTCTGTTGGGGGGGGGGGGGGGGTGGGGGTCTTGAGCACCCCTGATCTAGGGCCGTCAGATGTTTTGGAGGAAAGAGATTTTGTGTTTGCAAAGAGCTTGCATTAACTGGTGATCCACGCAGGAAAATGGAAGATGTAGGTAAATGTGGTACTATGGTTAAATGCCGAATGTGTATTAGCGACAAGCCTTGGGATTGCCTGAGAAACTGCATTGCCAAATAAAGAGCAAAATATTAATATTCGCCTGCAGGACTTTATGAAAAGGGGAAAAAATAGGTGTAAGATATCTGATTAAGCGTATAGAAAAATGTCACCTACTACAAATAAAGTTTCTTTATGATAAGGGCAGGGAGCAAATGCTGCAACTAATATGTCTAAAGAAGGAATCTCTACTACTTAACTAAAGAAACAAACATATTGCATTTGCTTTAAATGTGCAGATGCATAGCCCTGGAAAACCGGGATAACTATAGATGGCTGTGTGGGACAGTCCCAGATAATTCCATCTCCAGTGTTTCTTCCAGCTCTCGTGCATGGGGGCATTGATAGGAAAGCATGTGGGTGCATAACTGACCTTTATGGGCATGTTCATGACTTACTGATCATGGCTATGTCAGAAAGCATTGCTTCTGCTTAGGGCTGCGGCTTTGGGCATAGAATAACTGGCAGAAGGGTGAGAAAGCAAGGAGGGGGCTTCCAAAAACAGCTGGCAGCCCGCTCTGCAACATTCTCAATGTGACACCCAGACCTGTAGGATTTTTTTAAAGACAAATTATATTATGCTTGTGGAACAGCACCGTATCCCTAATATTTTTGTGTTCCAATCTTAATTACCCGTTCCACAGGACTGCCGAACGTGCTGGCTCCCACAAGTACAATGATGACTATATCTCTGACTGTATTACTTGGAGGGGATTTACTGCTTAAAATAAAATGTTCATTATCTTTTGTAGAAAGGCGTAGTATGATGTAATACATAGTTTTGGAACGGTTTGTATCATTTTGTCATTTAGTTCGTACAGATTCTGTGGAATTTATTATTGCTTTACATATTTAGGCCTATGTGCCCAAATTTACAAATGAATGTACACATGACATATTGATTATGAAACAACTCTTTAAAATGATGTGAAATGTGTTCATTTGAATCAATATTTATATCCTAATCCAACAGGGGGGGTGGGGGGAGATTTGTGTGAGTGGGGGGCACGGGCAGTTGCAGAGGTCCCGCGCTCTTCCACGAGGCATTTAAATTTAATGCAGGGCACCGCGTAAGGCCTCAGCAACCTCTACTTACCGAGGTTCAGCCGGCTCCAGGACGTGTGACCATGGCAACGCGGCGTTAAATTGGGGTTCTAACTGAAACCTGACTGCAGTTATGCATTTTATATATATATATATATAAAATGCATAACTGCAGTCAGGTTTCAGTTAGAACCCCAATTTAACGCCGCGTTGCCATGGTCACACGTCCTGGAGCCGGCTGAACCTCGGTAAGTAGAGGTTGCTGAGGCCTTACGCGGTGCCCTGCATTAAATTTTTGCCCTGGATTAGCATTCACTTATTGCACGTCCCTGAGGAAGGTCACGTTGAGTGAACCGAAACGTTGGAGGTGGTGCCATGTTACTTTGAATACAACTTCATTGGAACTACTGGACTGTGTGCTGTCTCGTTTTTTCCGGACTCCAATCTGGTAAAATCTACTTTTTATATTTTTATATATATATATATATATATATATATATATATATATATATATATATATATATATATATATATATATATATATATATATATATATATATATAAAAAGTAGATTTTACCAGATTGGAGTCCGGAAAAAACGAGACAGCACACAGTCCAGTAGTTCCAATGAAGTTGTATTCAAAGTAACATGGCACCACCTCCAACGTTTCGGTTCACTCAACGTGACCTTCCTCAGGGACGTGCAATAAGTGAATGCTAATCCACCACCTTATATACCCAAACTAATCAAAATAAAATTAAACTCACCCGTGTAGGGGCAACATTGCCCGCGAAACCGCGCCGCTGTGACACGCATACACACGCTGGAACGCATCGCCATTTTGGATTCATGATTGTAAAACATCCTGTTAAACTATGGTGGCCTCAATGGTCCGCTCGTGGGTGCAATTGCGCATGCGCGAACTCCTAATGCCGTGACCCGCAGTGTACTGCTGGAACGCATCGCCATATTGAATCTAGAGATGTTACCTCCTTAGCCTAGCTACGGTGGCCCAAATGGAGCATATGTCCACCATAGTGGCGGTTCGCGCATGCGCGAAGCTCCCCTGGCAATTTAGTGAGCACAATACTTTGCAATGCAGGATTTGAGCTGTCTTTGAGCTAGCCCCACTCTACGCATAACGGCACCCTCATACAAAAATAGCCTCAGGGACATATAAGAGGTTATGCCATAAAAAATGCCCATACAATATAAAGAAGGGCCCATAGCCAATGGGACCATTTGAGAAAGCTCATATACATAGGCTCAATAATGCATGTTCTATTATGTGTTGTTATTGCCTTAAAGAATACTCAAAAGGACCAATTCCAGCATGAGAACGCGTGGCACACACAGCAAACATACATAAACCAATTGACCACCAAACATGTGAAATACTGTGTGCATCACTGTAAGATATATTGTTATTGATGTCCCACTATAATAAATACTATAACTACACTGACTAATAAAGTCTAAAATCGAAAACAAGATATCATGTCTAGTCAAACCAAGTTCCTCTAGATTAGAGCAACCAATGGACTTATAGCATATATGACTAATGAGACAACTTGTGATGGACACGAATGTGTCCACCCGGAGACAGTATATATACTGTACTCCGTGGTTTACAATCATGAATCCAAAATGGCGATGCGTTCCAGCGTGTGTATGCGTGTCACAGCGGCGCGGTTTCGCGGGCAATGTTGCCCCTACACGGGTGAGTTTAATTTTATTTTGATTAGTTTGGGTATATAAGGTGGTGGATTAGCATTCACTTATTGCACGTCCCTGAGGAAGGTCACGTTGAGTGAACCGAAACGTTGGAGGTGGTGCCATGTTACTTTGAATACAACTTCATTGGAACTACTGGACTGTGTGCTGTCTCGTTTTTTCCGGACTCCAATCTGGTAAAATCTACTTTTTACATGTGCATATGGGGCTAGCATCAGCATCTTACTAATGTTTACAGTGTGCCAACTAAGATGATTTTTTCATGTGTAACTATATGAGTTGGGCACCTGCCAGCAAAAGGATACGAAGTACCCTGCGAGGGGTTAAAGTTGTGGTCCACGGCGTTTTGGCCATATTCCGTGGATGTTTTACGTGTAACAGCCTTATCATAAATGAATGTTGGTTTTAACCACGTAAGGAAATAACATGGAGGAGTTTGCAGACACGTTTGGGGTTTTTTCAGCCATCTCTGAATCAGCTAGCTTTAGCGAGGCTGAGATTTCCAGCATCCGTTATACGGAATCCTTTGAATCTGTTTTGGGACCAGAAAGAGCGAGTGACGTGTACAATGACCTGATTAAATTGAAAAAGAGGGAAGTTGATTACTATCTGCACGGTGTGACGCTGTCGCATTATCACAAAGAAAAATTGCTACCCCGTGGGTTTAGAATAAAAAACCAGCCCACTATAGGGAGAACAGATCCAGAGTTCTGTAGAAGATGGATTGCAATATTAAATAAATGTGCATTTGACTTGATTATCCTTGTAATCGATCAATCAAGTAAGGAAATCATCAAGATTAAAAAAGAGATAGACACCATTTACTCCAAACATGGAACAACTTTAGAGACTGACACTTCAACGAATTGGACGGACAAAATACAGTCCTCCATTGACACATACAGAAACAATTTGATTAAATATAAGAGAGAGAAACTCAAAATTGTTGAATCTGATTACAAGGATCGTAAGGTATACAGATGGTTGATGGGGCTAAGTGATCCACCCACAGGTGCACAAGGACAGCAGAGGGGCCAGTCCCGCCGAAGACGGGGGGGGTACAGAAGACCTGGGTACAACACCAGTGATACGGACTTCTCAGACGCCGCGGACACTGTCAGTGACAACATGTCTGCAGAACCTTCTTTTTTAGGACAAGGCCCAGATGGGAGAGCCAAGCCGCCTACGGGAGTCGGAGATGCCGGAGGAAAATCAGGCGAGGAGGCCGAAAGACGACGATATCCGGAGCGCTACCCAAACAGGGGGAGAGGTCCAAAACAGCAACCCAGGAAACGGAAATTTTTAATCTTTCCAAATGCACCCTCTCGTCGGCGGAGTTAAATGTTTTACACAAAGGTCTTGGCTTCGTGCCAACATATAAGCAAGACCCATTCAAATGGGAAGTGGACCTCTTCAAATTAAATAGACACCTTAAACTTAAGGACTTCTTTTCAAAATCAGAAGCCAATCAAGCACCTGAATATACAAGATCCCATTTCAGGCCACGCAGTACGTTTGATCCACAGGTGTCTAATCCCAGTATTGCAACATTTATGAACCTTCTAGGTAAAGCAACAAGAGGCAAGATTAAGAAGCAGAAAACCAGCTTCTTCAATTTGACGAATGACGAAAGACTGGCGGTCAAGTCCTTAAGAAATAACAAGAGTATCATCATCCGGGCCGCCGACAAAGGCGGTGGAATCGTCATTTTGGACTATCTTTACTACAGAGAAGAGGTGTTGCGCCAACTGGGAGACACTGAAACGTACAAACAGTTGGGCAAAGATCCCACTGTGGCGTACAAAGGGGAAATCGATGCCATAATACAAATGGGCATATCCAATGGATGAATCTCGGAAGATACCGGCGGTTTCCTTACCCAGCAGCACCCTAGAATACCTGTCATGTACACGATACCCAAGATTCACAAATCTACCACACACCCACCGGGTCGACCAATCATCTCGGCTCGGTCATCACTATGCCATCCGATTTCGCAATACGTAGATTTTTATCTACAACCGTTGGTGGCGGGCATGGCTACGTTTGTCAAGGACACTACCAACTTCATGGAGCATATTAACAATCTAGCATTTGATCCATCTGGGTGCATATTGGCTACCCTCGATGTAGCAAGTCTTTATACGAACATTCCGCACAAAGAGGGGTTGGAGGCTATCAGGAGAAAGTTGGTAACAAGCAAGTTGCAGACTGGACCTCCGTCTGAATTCTTACTGCTCCTGATAGAAGTCATCCTAAACAAAAATTTCTTTAGGTTTGAAAATACATATTATCTCCAACTCAGTGGGACAGCCATGGGCTCGAATATGGCCCCATCATATGCGAATCTCTACATGGACATGTATGAGCAAACCCACATCTTATGCGATGCGTCCAATGCACACTACATCAGAAAGTTCTTACGCTACATTGACGATATTTTTATTGTTTGGAGTGGTTCTACTGTGGAATTACAGGACTTTGTGAACCGTCTTAACGACATTCCATCCAAGATACGTTTTACACTGTGTTACAGTGAACTTGAAATTCCATTTCTGGATACGATGGTATACAAAGCAGGTGACAAATTGGCCACTAGGCTATATCAAAAAATAACTGATAAGAACACACTGCTCTATGCCACAAGCCACCACCCGGCCCCGTTGAAAAAGGGGCTTCCATTTTCACAGCTACTACGAGTGAAGCGAATCACTAGTGATCGTAATGAATTGGAACCTGCTCTTATTAACATGGCCAACAGGTTCCTAGAGCGAGGTTATAGTCCGGTTGACGTCAAAGATGCACTGGATCGTGTGATCCGGTTGGACAACGTGGATTGTACTAACATCGAACCAGGAGAGCAAACAACAAGCTCAAGATTCAATGTCATAAGCACATTCAGCACTGCGTCCCCATGCATACAACGTGGCATTAGAGATAATTGGCATGTTTTAGCTAATGATGATAAAATAGGTAATTTCTTTCGTGAACCCCCCTTGTTTTGTTTTCGCCGTGGTCCGTCTATTGGGGACATGATCACGCAGGCAGATCCAGCTGACAAGTATGGCAAGGACAAAACTTGGTTAACCCAAAAACCTGGAGCCTACAGGTGCAAGGGTTGCACGAACTGCCAATATATGCAGGTGGGGTCTTTCTATTGCCATCCACACAATGGGACCAAAATCAAAATTCACCAACATCTGAATTGTGAATCAAAATTTGTTATATATTTGATTAAATGTCCCTGTGGTTTACTGTATATTGGGAAGACAGTGCGAATGCTCAAAGAACGTATAGCCATCCATCGTTCAACAATTCGTAAAGCACTATCCACGGACGCCAAGGATTTGGAGTTCAAATGTCTCCCTGTTGCTAAACACTTCAGGGACTTTAAACATTCACTGGCAACGTTTAGGTGTATGCCAATCTCACAGATCCGAGCGCCTACACGAGGGGGTGATAGAAACAGACTTTTGTTGCAAAGCGAAGCAAGACACATCTTTGAATTAAAAACAGTGGCCCCTTTTGGCTTAAACGAAGATTTTTCGCTAGGATGTTTCTTATGACAGAAATCTGGACTATGATATTTTGTGGTACTTTTCAATTGTTTACTGCAGTGTGGTTGTGTAATTGTGTTTGTCTTTGTTTGTCGTTGTTTCTTTTGTAATATTTCTGCATTATGTCTACATGTGTTATTTCCGTATGTGCCCTTGTATTGTTATTTTCACTTTATCACTTTATGGTTTGAGTACATGCATCGAGAGTGTTCATGATGTCCCGCTTCGAGACCATAGGTATTACATGTTGTTTTGGAGACTGCAAAACATTTGACATATCTTTTAAATACGCCTTGTTGGCCACGGGCTGTCTTTAGGACAGAGTTTGACCACGGAGTACAGTATATATACTGTCTCCGGGTGGACACATTCGTGTCCATCACAAGTTGTCTCATTAGTCATATATGCTATAAGTCCATTGGTTGCTCTAATCTAGAGGAACTTGGTTTGACTAGACATGATATCTTGTTTTCGATTTTAGACTTTATTAGTCAGTGTAGTTATAGTATTTATTATAGTGGGACATCATTAACAATATATCTTACAGTGATGCACACAGTATTTCACATGTTTGGTGGTCAATTGGTTTATGTATGTTTGCTGTGTGTGCCACGCGTTCTCATGCTGGAATTGGTCCTTTTGAGTATTCTTTAAGGCAATAACAACACATAATAGAACATGCATTATTGAGCCTATGTATATGAGCTTTCTCAAATGGTCCCATTGGCTATGGGCCCTTCTTTATATTGTATGGGCATTTTTTATGGCATAACCTCTTACATGTCCCTGAGGCTATTTTTGTATGAGGGTGCCGTTATGCGTAGAGTGGGGCTAGCTCAAAGACAGCTCAAATCCTGCATTGCAAAGTATTGTGCTCACTAAATTGCCAGGGGAGCTTCGCGCATGCGCGAACCGCCACTATGGTGGACATATGCTCCATTTGGGCCACCGTAGCTAGGCTAAGGAGGTAACATCTCTAGATTCAATATGGCGATGCGTTCCAGCAGTACACTGCGGGTCACGGCATTAGGAGTTCGCGCATGCGCAATTGCACCCACGAGCGGACCATTGAGGCCACCATAGTTTAACAGGATGTTTTACAATCATGAATCCAAAATGGCGATGCGTTCCAGCGTGTGTATGCGTGTCACAGCGGCGCGGTTTCGCGGGCAATGTTGCCCCTACACGGGTGAGTTTAATTTTATTTTGATTAGTTTGGGTATATAAGGTGGTGGATTAGCATTCACTTATTGCACGTCCCTGAGGAAGGTCACGTTGAGTGAACCGAAACGTTGGAGGTGGTGCCATGTTACTTTGAATACAACTTCATTGAAACTACTGGACTGTGTGCTGTCTCGTTTTTTCCGGACTCCAATCTGGTAAAATCTACTTTTTACATGTGCATATGGGGCTAGCATCAGCATCTTACTAATGTTTACAGTGTGCCAACTGAGATGATTTTTTCATATATATATATATATATATATATATATATATATATATATATATATATATATATATATATATTCTCAACAGGTCATCATAATGTTTTGATCTCCACACCCTCAAATAAAAATCACAGTATTACAGTATGCCACCCAAACTGCCTTAACTCTATTATTCCCCATCTGCGTGTTTCCTTCTATACTCCTGTGTATATGAATACACCTTCTCAACCTGACCTGTGCTCCGTTTTTGATGCAAGTATATACTTACATTTATATGTAATTTTTTTGGTTTATACCAACTGGTTCCTGAGTTTATACTCGGTTTCTCTATATAATTGGGGTGGAGTAGCTCTGATCACTTCTTCCTGTAAGTGCAACCTGATTTACTATACCACATGTAAATAAGGACGAAGGTGCACAGCTTGGATACATCGTTCAATAGTATTGGCATCTCGTTAAATTGGGCACAGAAGCACTGCTTTTAAATATTCTATTTAAAATCTAAAAAACATATTTTATTAGACATCCTTAGAAAGAATTAACCTTTAATGAAAAACATTCACTGTTTTGCTTGTGCGGGGTCAACATTCCATGTCTGAAAAGTGTTTTTTAGTCCAAGTCCTGTTTTTACAGTACAATGCCTAAAGCGTATCAGAATGAGGTATTCCAGTTTATGAATACCACAAAGGAAGGATTTAAAGCATTTTATCTTGTAAGCGAGTGTATATCTGAATTTGTCACACCTTGTCCCCTTCAGGAACACATTACACAATGACAAACGGAGGAGCCATCAACAGCACAACCCACCTGCTAGATCTCTTAGACGAGCCCATACCGGGGGTCGGCACGTACGATGATTTCCATACCATTGATTGGGTGCGAGAGAAATGCAAAGACAGAGAGCGCCACAGGCGGGTAAGTCATCAAATTACAATACTCCGCCATTTTTCAAAATGATATCTGTGATTTGGAGCACAGTCATAGTGGTGTGAAACAGACACGATGTGTAACTTGCAGAAATTAGAAGGTGCCCTGGTTCATTTTGCACGTGTCCGTGCATTTCATGATGGTTGTTTGCTTTGGTATTCATTTATTTTTTTGTGGTTCCAGTTTTTGCAGCTTTTCATAATGTTGAGTGATCTCATAAACCGCTCCGATTATTACTTTTCATATGTAATGTCTATTGTGCACTTCTGCTGCGTACAATGAAAAACTAAAATGCTCCTTACGGCTGCCTAACCATTGCTCGCTAAAGTTACACTTGTAAAGCAGCCCTAAATGAGACATTTCTCAGTTCTGCTGTGTTGTTGTGGTGTCATGTGAGGCCCAAGTCTTATGCCCTCTATACAGGGCAATAACCAGACGGAGAATTCATTCAGTAATGGTTTTTACTTGGTCAGAGAACTGCCTTAGCTACTAATAAATGTGTTCTATTTCAAGCCATCGTTTTGTGGAGGGGTTTGGTGCGTGTGTGTGTCAAAAATAAGAGGTATTTCTATTTGAACCCTGCAGCTTTTACTGTAACACTGAAATCTCTGTAGCTTTTTCTTCAAGGTAAAGCAGCAAAACATGTGAAATCTTGAATGTTTAAAAAAAATTGGTTCTGTAGTATTAGATAATACTGTCTTTGTAAAATTCTTATTATTCAACTCTTAATGCATTTTGAAAGCGGCAATACTACATTTCTTTCCCCCCCCCCCTTTTTTCATTTTTTTTTCTTACTTATATATGTAAAGCATGTGACGATGTATAATTGTATGTTCTTACCTAAGATGGCAATTGTTTGGTTCTCCTGTTATAAATCTGTCAAAATCCTGATGTTGTGCCTAACATAATAGCTGTTTCAGTCCGTGTAACTCAGCAGCTACAATGTATCCTTGCACTACTAAGGTAACATTATCTATTGTTACAGTTTGCAGCTCAAACTGCTGGGAATTTTGGCAACAAACCATCACAAACAGGAAAGTGTTGCAAAGATGTTGCACTGCTATAGAAATCAAAGGATGTTTTAAAACTCATTAAAAATCGCATTGAGTTGAATTAAAAAAATGCAATAAGTATCATCTAATACTACAGAACTGATTTATTTTACAAAAAAAAACTCATAAGATTTTTGGCTGCTTTAATGAGTATTAGGCCTCGGGCATGGTCAGGGCTTATGCGCTGACCCGTGCTGAAGCGCGCTGCTGCTCGGCACTGAGCCCCTGCAGCCGCAATGAGAGCGGCTTTAGCAGGGGCTCGCGCACGCGTCAGCACGCTTGCGGAAGCGTGTGTCTCACCGAGTCTTGAAATTTCCCCGCTTGCCGGAGCGCAGGGCCGGTCACGTGAGCGGTGAGGGCGAACCAGCTCCGTGACGTCACTGGCCTGCCCCCTGACGGCGCGCTGTGTAAGGCCAGGGAAAGCACCGCTTTCCCTGAGCCTCAGCGCGCCTACGCACTGTTAAAGGAACTATGTCCCAGGCCTTAAAGCATCCTTTTGATTTCTTTAGAAGCTTTTAGCTACCTCCCCAGCAGGGCAATATTTTGCAACACTTTCCTGTTTGTGATAATTTGTTGCAAATGTTCCCAGCAGTTTGAGCTGCAAACTGGACATGAGAAGAGGAGGCGGCAGCTGGGGAGATCCGGGGACTTGGCAGTGGCAGCAACCAGAGACCCGGCAGCTGGCCGCAGAATTTGGGCACGGGCCGGGCCCCCCAGCCACAGGGCCCCGGAGACTTGTCCCAGCTCTCCCCCCCCTGTTGGCGGCCCTGTACATTGCCACATGCTTTACATATATAAAGAAGAATACACGGGGGAATGTAGTATTGCTGCTTTAAGCCTTTTGGAACATATCTTACGTGTTGAACTTGATGGACAGATGTGTTTTTTGTTTTTTCCCCCCCCCCCAACCTCAACAGTATGAAGCAAAAGTTCAAACTTGGGGAGGGGTGGCACCTTCTGTCCTTCAATGTCTTGAAAATCAAATATACCATGATGAGTGAACTATACACGTCCCTTTTGGACCCGGCTTTTGTTCTTTAAATATTTCTTAAACATTGCGTATGGAAAGCACAGTACTAGTTCAGTACTTCAGGTCTTTTCTCTATAACACCTTCATTTTGATTGGTATGAGTT
Organism: Ascaphus truei; assembly: GCF_040206685.1. Classification (NCBI taxonomy): domain Eukaryota; kingdom Metazoa; phylum Chordata; class Amphibia; order Anura; family Ascaphidae; genus Ascaphus; species Ascaphus truei. The sequence goes on along the minus strand of NC_134483.1, from coordinate 388,599,031 downwards.
ATTTGATCAGAAACAGAAAGCAAGATGTATTGCCCCCCTTCCCCCCCCCCAAAAAAAGGTTGTAACCAATGTTTTATAGCTCTATGCGTTGCTCCATATTGATTACTTTAGGGAGACGGGAGCACTGGGTTATGTGGTGTTTTATGTGTAAAAAGAAGCCGTGATTTTCCCTTTCTAGATTAACAGCAAGAAGAAAGAATCTATGTGGGAATTATCAAAAAGTCTGTACGATGCCTGGTCAGGGTGGCTGGTCGTTACACTAACTGGTTTAGCATCAGGTAAGACGAGCACTTGGAATTGACGTTTCTATGTGCCCAAGGGGGATTTTAGTTTTGGAAGATTTCCTATGTCTCAGGTGCCAAAAATAGACTGTAAACACATTGGAATAGGACGGCGTGATACAGTTTTGTGTGCAGAACGCTGCCCATGGGGATTGTTTTATATAAAACAGCGGTCATTAGCAGAATGTACCTCATTAAACAAAACTTCAAATCAGAACATTAGATGGCCTCCCAAAACATTAAGGTGCCCTAAAGGAAAGGAGCTGTAGTTTGCACACGAGCTCATTCTTTGTTTGTTTTTTAGACACCCTCTGCACATAACTCAGTATTACTTTAACCACTAGAGGCCTGTTTTTGAAGGGGCTGCTTTGTATGTCTGTTTAGACACGAGTGATTTATATTTTTGCCTGTGTAATCCTTGTACTTGCATCATTATTACATATTTGTATGTTTTCCTTTTTTTAAAGAATGAGGTTTAACTGGTGAGGTTACAACCTTCTTATTCTCAAAACGCTTGTATTGTTATTGAAATGGTTCTTGCCATTGCTGTGTTAACATAAAACCGCAGTTGTTACAAACTCTCCATGTGTCTTGCCCACAGGTGCCCTTGCAGGCTTAATAGACATTGCTGCTGACTGGTTGACTGATTTGAAGGAAGGGATTTGCATGACTGCATTTTGGTTTAACCATGAACAGTGCTGCTGGGGATCCAATGAGGCAACGTTTGAAGAGCGAGACAAGTGTCCTGAATGGCAGACGTGGGCAGATCTAATAATCGGGCAAGCAGAAGTAAGTCTCTTCCTGCAGGGGAGCATGAAATCCAAGAGACCTGTCAGGCATTCAATAAATCAAACTCCTGGCTTGTTAGAACACTAAACTCACGACATAAAAGACCAGGCTATAGTGTTTTTTTAAGAGATGCTTCAAGATTGCTGCAAAAATAGTATATGTACAATAATAATAATAGCATACTGTATAATAAAGAATTATACACCTGAAATGTATAAGAAAATGAAGGCATTTTCTTTTGAAACAGATGAATCAGGCTGCTCACCTATAATATAGTCCTAAAGAAGTTTCATGGCAGGTGCATGGAGGTAATTTGTATATAGCGCACAGATTTAACCCAAGAAGGGTCAGAAAGAGACCCCACAAAAATGCACTCAATACCAATATAATCAGTGTTTTGGCACAAATACCCCATAAGTAGATACCTTCAAGAGGTCAAAAACATAACCAGTAAGGGCTAGGGGAAATAAAATCCAAAATAATTATATACATCAAATTAATCTTACTAGTGTAGTTAAAAAGTCAATTAAAAATTCCGAGTAGTGATAGAGAACTGGAATAATATAGATAAATTATCCTTTTGTATAGTCGTATTGTTCTCTAATCCTGCAGTCCAGTTAGATTAGCATATAAATAATTTTGACCATATGTATACTGTTTTATAACTCCGCAGTTGCTAAATCCTTCAAATGGCACTACTTTTGTACACAAATATACAGTTTAGTATCAGTTTATCAGCTTATCAGTTTAGTATCAGCCGATTAGCATATAGTATTTGTTGGAAAATATATATTCATATATAGATTCTTATAACTGCATTGGCTCCTGATATGAACCCAGAGGTAAGTATCCTAGCAGTACATGTGTTTAAAAATATTCCAACAATATCTGTGAACTAGTAAATGCAGATATCTAGTATCCCATTGTGGATTAGCAACAGAGATTGATACATTCTTAACAGTGTTGCAAAGGTCTCTCCCCAAAGGAGCACTCTGTATGGTATGTAGCTAAATATTACTGCTGCTATTGGGATTAGCAACTACTTTCAGGTGTTCGCATAAGGAGGTATTTAAAGTTCATAAAATACCCCTTAGACTCCTGTAGATAATTATATACTGCAGAATAACCACTTCTTCAGGGGGGTGGTGTCTATTCTTACCTTTTTATTCTTTACCATTTTCTTTTGTTAGGAGTCAGCCATCTTAGCATTGTTAAGTCACTTGTCATTCACTGGCTGCAGTATATTAAGCTTTTTCACCACTCCAGGGCAAACTTTTTGTGGTGGTTGGGCAAGGGTGGCAGCTGTAGGACAAGTTCTAAAGTGAATGACATATCCTAATCTAAGAGAGTGATTGTGCTATGCTCATTTTACCTGTAGAAAAATCACTATGTTGCATCTTGCTAAAGTGTTGTTTCTCCCCCTTCCCGTTTTTATTTTCCAGGGTCCGGGTTCATATATAATGAACTACATTATGTACATTTTCTGGGCTTTGAGTTTTGCCTTTATGGCTGTATCGCTAGTAAAGGTGTTTGCTCCTTACGCTTGTGGGTCAGGAATTCCAGAGGTGAGTTTTACTGAGTTAAAGCAACACACATTTTATTTCAAGTTTGTTTTTGTGATCGTGAAAAAGTTGTACGTTACATGGATATTCTTAGCGATGTGCTGATTATGATCATCCAAAAAGGTCCATAATGTTGAAACTTTACTTGGCTTATTTGCTTATAGCATGGGTATCTGCATTTGGATCCGCTAGCCCTGTATTATACACAATATTATTTATTCACTTGATAAACAATAGATGTGGGATAGCATGCTGCAATTAGACCTCGATTTACATTTTAGTACTTGCCTTTTCACAGGAACGTAAAAATGTCACCATCTTAATTATAGCATGTTGTACCTCTATTGAACAATTTAATTTGTGAATTATAATAGGATTCTTGGCATCTTCAAGCACAGAACAGAGTATACCTTTTACACGTGCCTATTACTTGAACATTAAAAATAATGTCATGCGTACAGTACAGAAAATAGCTCTGGTGATTGATCTAATTTACTTGGTTAGATTTTTTTTGTGCGTTATGTATACCACTTTCTTAACCACTTCTCAGATAACCTGTACTAACTATGTTTTAATTTACGAAGGCACACTAAACCTGCCTGAATTATTGACTTTTCTTGACAAGAGACGCTGTGTCCGTATAGCAAGCTTATGACGTTAAGTGCTAATTACCATTTATTGCATAACAAAAGTTTTATCAAATGACAAACTTTCTGAAGCTTTAAGAATAAACAATACTTTTTGCAGATTCTGCTCTCTATGGTACATATTGGGGGTTACAATGCGCATAACTAGTTTGAGACCAGCAGGAAGATAGGTGAAGATGTGTTGCACTGCCTCAATTTCCAACTGCCAATGAGACCGGAAAAAATACAAAGTGAGCACTCAGCTGAATAACAGGTCAGGTTTATTGCAGGGTGGTGCAGCAAGGGGACAGCAAAGCCACACGAACGCACCTACGCGTTTCGTGCACGAGGCACTTTATCAAGGTGACAAACAAGTATAAAACTGCGTGATCTATACTCACCTGTACTGTGCCTCGCGCTGCCGGGCGAGGCACAGTACAGGTGAGTATAAATCACGCAGTTTTATACTTGTTTGTCACCTTGATAAAGTGCCTCGTGCACGAAACGCGTAGGTGCGTTCGTGTGGCTTTGCTGTCCCCTTGCTGCACCACCCTGCAATAAACCTGACCTGTTATTCAGCTGAGTGCTCACTTTGTATTTTTTCCGGTCTCATTGGGAGTTGGAAATTGAGGCAGTGCAACACATCTTCACCTATCTTCCTGCTGGCTATCTACCTGGATGAACTGCACGCCCTGGATATCTGGAAGTCCTGCAAGCACTAAGGTAATAGGGCCAGAGCGCCCCTACATATATGCATATGTTTACCAGTGCCTCTGTTCATTTTATATTGGTTACTAGGGGGGGCTGTTATGGTGTTTCAACTGTGGTGGTCATGTGGACCCCACTAGACTCCTAGCCCGCACCTGATAATTGCCATATCATTCATGGACTTTCCATTGCTATCCAGTATTATTTACATATATTATTGAGGAACTTTGACCAATTTGGATGCATCACTTTTTTCTTGTTTTTAGTTTGAGACCAGCACTGAAGTTGTGGGAGTATAAATTACTTTACAATCTCTGCCGGATGGATTTCCATTGTATTATTTATATAATTATGTTTGATTCACGCCCAGTTAGTTTATTTCTCAGTGGTTGGATGTCAGAATAGATTGCAGGTTCATCCAGCACTTAAAGGTGCAACCCTTGTTAATTTGCAAAACAAACACTACTTTTTAAAAACGACTTAAGAATGTTATCATAATTAAATCAAACATTTGGTTGTTTTCTTTGGAAAATAATAAGGGGTTGCTTCTCAATTAAGTGTTTAACAGTGAGGGGGATAACAGTTGAGGAGAGAGCCAATATGTGTATATATAATGTTGGATTTATAAACATTGTAACCTGAAACTTTGGTAGTGTTTTCATTTTTCTTGTCTAGTTTGTTTTTATTAATAAGGGATTAGTGCCCTTAGTGTCTTCAAAGATTAAGCTGCAGTAGAGAACTAGACATAAAGGTTATCACAGTTTTGTTTGTTAATCGAGCACGGTCATCAAATCTATCATTGTTGTTCATGTTTCTAGATTAAAACTATTTTAAGTGGATTCATCATCAGAGGATATCTGGGCAAATGGACGTTAATGATCAAAACGGTCACACTGGTTCTTGCCGTGGCGTCCGGCCTGAGCTTGGGGAAGGAAGGACCCTTGGTACACGTTGCTTGTTGCTGTGGAAATATATTTTCCTACCTTTTTCCGAAGTACAGCACAAATGAAGCGAAGAAAAGGGAGGTACGTCTTCTGCCATAAGCATGCACATTCACAGAGCGGATATTAAACATTTCTGCATGAGAATTTCTAGAGGTTTAACTTCAACTAAATTCATATACCCTTTGACAAATGTTTAAAATGGCACTCTAGCAAATATTTTCTTTTTGATTTGTATCTTTTGGGAGGTCAAAATAAACTGGAGAGAGTACCTTAAAGCAGGGGTGTGCACACTGTCTGCGCCCCCTGCTTGCTCAGTCCCAGTGCTTGCGCCCCCCGCCCCCCTTTACCTAGGAACTGGCATCAAATGACAATATGGGGTCATGTCACATCACGTCCTGTGACGCCGCGTTGCCTAAAGCCAAGTGAAGTAAGTTACAGAGGCCTCGCGCGCTCCCTGGTATTTAATTTAAATGCTTTTGGGAAGAGCGCGGGGCCTCTATAACCGCCGCCCCCCCCCCTTCCCTCCAAAAAAATCTCACGCCCCCATGCCTTAAAGAAGCGGTGCGCAAACTGGGGGGCGTGGGATTTTCTAAGGGGGGCGCGTGGTTGCAGAGCCTCCGCACTTTTCCCCCAGGCATGTAAATTAAATGCCGGGGGAGGCGCGAGGCCTCCGCAACTTCACTTACCTGCTCTTAGCTGGCTCTTCCCTGACAACGCAGGGTCAAATGGCAGCGCGTTACAGGACGTCGTGACGTCATATGACGCGTGGAGCTCGAGAGCAGGTAAGGAGGGGGGTCGTAGGCAGGCAAGGGAGAGCAGAGACAGGGGATGAAACAAGCAATTATATTAGCATATAATCCAACATTTAAAACCTATGACATTCAATAAAGATACGATGCAAAACATATTTAATGAAAATATTACAAATCCCAAAATGAGTAAAGGGCTGACACACAGGCATAATAAGACTCAATGTTTTGGGCAAAACTGAAAACGTGATCAGGACTCTACAATGTAGTCATACGTGTAATTTCAGTTTATATATGTATATTGACATATTGCGGTTACGTTGTTGTCCCAGGTCCTGTCGGCTGCCTCAGCAGCGGGGGTGTCTGTAGCTTTCGGAGCTCCCATAGGTGGTGTTCTTTTTAGCTTGGAGGAGGTAAGAGCTTTTGAAATCCTACAAAGTGTTTGTTTTTACCCTTATTTTTTTTATGGAAGTTACAGTTTTCTGAATATGCCATCTTTCTAACAACCCTTCGGACATTTCACCATCTTTTTTTCTAAAAAGCTTCTGCTGTAGCATATCCGCTACATTTTGCAAAGAGCAACCACACTTACGGCTGATAGTAGGCTTGATATAATAAATCTTTCTTTTTTTAACACACACTTATCTGTGCGTGTTTAAAAAAAAGAAAAAAGATAAACATGTATGTATAGAGAGATGTATGTATTACACCAGAGAACTTCAGGGATTGCCCTAGGAACCACAGAAACCAACCAAATATCAATAATGTGTTCATGTCTTGATAGATGTACTGTATTTTAGGAAAGTCATTTTTTTTAATGAACAAGACCTAATATGACCGTAGCGCCAAGTGTAAAATATGGTTTAAAAATAAATAAATAAAGCATTTTTGAGGGGAACACTGCTTTACCTGTCTGCCGTTACTCTCTCTAGGTGAGTTACTACTTCCCTTTGAAGACATTGTGGAGGTCCTTCTTTGCAGCCTTGGTAGCAGCATTTATTCTAAGATCAATCAACCCCTTTGGGAACAGCCGCCTCGTCCTCTTCTACGTGGAGTACCACACTCCTTGGTACCTGTTCGAACTCATCCCGTTCATCCTGCTGGGTGTGTTTGGAGGGCTGTGGGGAGCTTTTTTCATCCGTGCAAACATAGCCTGGTGCCGGCGCCGTAAGACAACCAAATTTGGGAAGTACCCGGTGCTGGAGGTGATCATTGTGGCAGCCATTACAGCGATCATTGCTTTCCCCAACCCGTACACTCGCTTCAACACCAGCCAGCTGATCAAGGAGCTGTTCACGGATTGCGGGCCCCTGGAATCCTCCTCTCTCTGTGACTACAGAAACGACATGAACGCCAGCAAGATAGTGGATGATATCCCTGACCGCCCTGCAGGATACGGCGTGTACTCAGCCATGTGGCAGCTATGCTTGGCCCTTGTGTTTAAGATCATCATGACTGTGTTCACCTTCGGCATCAAGGTAACTCTTGCGTAAGCCTTGCCTCTATATGGCTCAGTCATACTCCAGCCTGTCCAAGATAGGCCGTGTCTCCAATTTCTTCTACAGCCTTGTTTCATAAGACTGGCTAAAGGTGATCATAACGACCTATGAGTCATAAAGAAGTCCTGGAGTTTTCCATTTTTTCATCTCTGCATATATTGCGCTGCCGATGTGAATAACATTTGTAGATATTTGCTTTAATAGACAGTACAAGTAATTTTTCATGCACAGATAAATGCCCCATAGAAATCACAATTTTCTTAAAACTAGAGTACTTCTCTTCTACATACTGTATACAGCTGCCAAATGCAGGATTGCATGTCAGAGCAAGTAGGGAATAATAGGTTGCCGGTGATCTTGGATATAACCTTATACTTGTGTAGAGCTCTAATGGCTTTAAAAAATTTTTTTTTGCGTTCTTTAAAAGATAAGCGCACTCTGCAAGGTTTGCATCGTGTCTGTTGCACTCCAGTGAGCATTAAACGTTTTGACAAAATGATGAATCAACTCCCATATTTATTAAATTTTAATGAAAATGACTGAAGCAAAAACAGATGTTGCATACTTAGGCTTTTTATTTATTTTCATTTTTTAAATTAATCTAAAATACATGTAAAGAAAACTTCTCCCAATTATGACACACTTTTATTAATCATTGATGTGTGTTGTAAATTGAAGATGACATTTGCTTCTATGCATCAGATCTTGCCTTGTTTGACAAGGTTCAATATGTAATAATGTTAATTTTATATTTTAACTGGCATGAACGTGTATTTTTTTTATTTCTGGTGTGTACAGAAGGGGTAAGTGCTATGCTTATATTATTGATATATCATGAATAACCAATCAACTCTCCAGTTCAGGGACATTGTAAATGGAGTCACTGAGTTGTAACTACTTTATTCTTCAATGGACATTTCCAATTAGCGGAGTCGTGTAATTGGTCTCATTAGCAGAGCTAAGTGGCTAAGGCTGATAAATACCATTGTCACAGCTCCTCTGTAAAGTGCCCAGTATGATTTTGTGTCCATGACATCCCCTTCCACCTACTTTCTTGTTCTAACATGCGGTATAGGACATAGGAGCACAGCAAGAGAGTTTCCACCAGGAAAAAATAAGTTGAGGGCAACTTCAGGTAAAAATAAGGAGGCTTTAATTAATCAGCTCACAATGAGAGTGAAAGAACGCACGCACCAACGCGGTTCATCCAGTGGCTTGATAAAGTCACACAGGATGAAACGCGTTGGTGCGTGCGTTCTTTCACTCTCATTGTGAGCTGATTAATTAAAGCCTCCTTATTTTTACATGGAGTTGCCCTCAACTTATTTTTTCCTGCTGGAATCTCTCTTGCTGTGCTCCTACGTCCTATACCGCTTGTTGCTGCTTCTACATATATTATATATTTACCTTTAGCCTTACTACTGGTGATGAGCATATCTATTGGGGGTTAATATTCAAAGGCCATTGGGTATGGTGGTCAAGTGGACACTACTAGGCCCTTTGTCCCCCTTAGGACATTAAGTTATCATGGACAGTTCGAGTTTGTTTATTACTGTTTATACTGTAAATGTATGCTATATTATGTTCAAAGCATACACTTTTATGTGAGCACCCTTCTCTCCAAACCTCTACTTTCTTGTTCTAGTCTGTTGTAGGTCGCAGTTTGAGAGTGAGACTCACCAACACATTTACTCTTCTTACTCTTCTTGTTTAACTGCAGGTTCCCTCAGGTCTGTTCATCCCAAGCATGGCTATTGGGGCCATAGCAGGAAGGATTGTGGGCATTGCAGTAGAACAGCTGGCTTATTATCATCATGACTGGTTTATCTTCAAGGAGTGGTGTGAAGTTGGAGCAGATTGCATCACCCCGGGGCTCTATGCCATGGTTGGTGCTGCTGCATGTTTAGGTAGGTGCCTGGGACCAGGAGGTCCATTTACTTATTTAAAAGTCCCGATATCAGAAAGTGCTTCCCTTTTATACACACTCCCTCCTCATTTAGTGATGTCTTGGCTCTACAGGACTTGTATCATGTATTTGTCATTACATGGGTATCTTTCCAGTAGTTGGGGAAATAGATGAGGGTTGCAGAAAAAAACTGCAATGCCAAAAACAATAGAAAATATATCTACAATTATTCATTAAAACACAATCTTTACGAATTAAACATAGACATAGATAGAGAAGACTGGGAGGACATATGGGACGCAGCTTCAGGAACTTCCATTTGTACCACAACAAAAGAAAATATCTACAAAATCATGTTCCACTGGTATCTTACCCCAGTCAGATTGAAGCAAATCTACCCCCTGGCCTCAGATCTATGCTGGAGAGGCTGTGGGCAGAGAGGCGACATGGCCCACATTTGGTGGTCATGTCCAAAAATCCAGAACTTTTGGCTTACAATCCAAATTTTAATCCAAGAGGTAACCGGCCTCACAATACCTCCTGACCCACTGACCTACCTCCTGGGCAGGCCAATAGAGGAAATTGACCGCCCAGTGGGGAAATTAATCTCCTTTATCCTCACCGCGGCAAGGTGCACTGTGGCGTTCTCCTGGAAAAAGATCTCTCCCCCCTCCAAACAGGCGGTGAAGAGAAGAGTGGATGAAGTGATGCTAATGGAGAGGCTGACAGCTTTCCTCAAGCGTAAGACTGAGAGTCACTACAAAGTATGGGAACCCTGGGCGGGTCACTGATCCCCCAAAGGGGCCCATCTACAGGTCTCCTGGCCAAAGAGACCAAAGCATGAACAACGGACAGGCCACCACAGTTGGGGTGGGAACCCCTTTCCCCTCACCCCCGAACCCCCCTCCCCTTTTTCTTTTTTAGACCTCTCGCTCCCCAGGTCACTATGTGACCCAGATGTCACGCCTCTCTTGGCAGTACCCCTCCCTACCCTCAGAAATGAAAAAATGGAAAACCAGTGTGTTTTAGGAAGTTGCAATGTGATATATGAAGTCACATTGGAAGCGCAATATATGTAAAAAGAATAAAATAGTGATAGTGCAATATTGTTAAGATAAAGTTAGTGAACTCAAATAGTGATGACACTGCTCTCTAAATATATACTCACAAACGTGTGAGGTTTTGCAGGCACATAAAGGTATCTTTTAAGGCGTTCACTCAGTCACCAGGAGATGCAGAAATCAATGTTTCCCCGTGTATATGGACTCCCAGGAACCTTATTTAAAAGATACAACTGGACATAGTGCAGACCGTATGTATAATTTATCAAAAGTAAATAAAACAAGTTACACTCACATTGTTTCAAATACAGGTAAGCATTTTAGATCTCAATGGATCTCTCCAGCCGGGTGGATGGTATCTCCGCTTCCCCTCTCTCGTGGCGTGCGTTCCACCGGTGCGTTCCAAACACCGGAAGTGATGTCATCCGCCGCGTCCACTTCCTGGGGTTCCAGCCGTCTCAGGGATAGAGCGTCACTCTACGCGTTTCACCACATAGGTTTCATCAGGAGTGACATTCTATTGCTTAGTGGGGATATATATACCCTCAATTCTATTCTCATTGGTTGGTAGTTCACCTGATTCTATTCACGTTAATCATAGATATTTAAGGCTATAGTGAGAATGAAACGAGACTATCTCTGTAAAGCATATGTTCTGTAATCATCTATTGACAATATTAAAGTGCAAGTAACAGACAATTGATACAATTAATTATAAAACATACATTTTATACACTTGGTTTAAAATACATAGATTTATTTTGTCCTCAGACCACATTTAACAATAAAATTTTAAAATGGTTATAAAATCAGTTTTGAAACTTAGATAAAATGTTAAAATTACTACAGTGTAATATTTAAACAGCATTATTAAAAACAGGTAGTCAAAGGGAATGTTCCCTACTCTAGGGGGATATAGATGGAAAGTGCATAACATTAATCATTCTTGGTAAAGGCAATTTCTAAAATGAGAGTAAAAACAAAGAATTAGTTCATTTAAAATCACAAAAAAGGTTTCAAATCGAAATCTAGGTTCAAACCGGACGGGAACATAGTTTTTAGTTCATACATCCAGAATGACTCTCTTTTGATCAATGCTGTGTGTCTGTTTCCCCCTCTCCAATGGGGCACAACTTGCTCTATTGCTTTGAATTTTAACCCTTTAGGGTCCGTGTTATGTGCCATTAGAAAGTGGTTTGGAACACTATGGGTTGTCATTTTCCTTTTTATATTCCCTATGTGTTCCAAAATACGTATTTTCAAGGGTCTAATGGTTTTCCCTATGTATTGTAGACCACACTCGCATTCGATCAAATATACAACAAAGTTGGATCTACAGTTTAAATGTTGTTTTATATTATATACCTTCTTAGTAATGTTAGACTGGAAGGTATTTGTAGTTTTACAACTGTAATGGCAGGCTGTGCAAAATTTACAATCAAAAAACCCTTTAGGGGGTTCTAACCACGTGGGGTTTTTTATATTTGGGGAACCCCTCAAAGCGCTAGGTGCTATTAATTTCTTTATATTTGGTGCTTTTTTATACACCATTTGGACTCTATCAGGTAAAGAGGTACCTATGATGGGATCATTCTTTAGAATCGACCAGTGGTTATTCAGTATGTTATTTATTTTGTATGCATCCCTATTATATTGGGTAATGAAGGGTACTTTTAAATTGTCATCTCCACTAGATTTTACCTTAGGAGTTAACATAGACTCTCTTGATACTTGTCTTATTTTATCCAATGCTTTTTGTATGACATTGGGTTTGTAGTTCCGTTCTGAAAACTTTCTGGACAATATAGTAGATTGTTCTTCATACACCTCATTATCAGTGCAATTTCGTTTAATTCTGCAGTATTGGCCGTATGGAATATTGTTTATCCATCTGTTTAGATGGCAGCTTGACTGCAGGATGTAATTGTTTGCGTCTACATCTTTGAAGAAATTTTTTGTCTTAATAACATTATTTTCAATGTATATTGTTAGGTCCAGAAAGTTAACAGTGGTCTTACTAAAAGTGGAAGTAAATTTAAGGTTTAGATCATTATTGTTTAGATACATAAAAAATGTGTCCAAATCCTCCAGTGAACCCTTCCAAACAAAGACAATATCATCAATGAACCTCCGCCATGTGACCAAATTTGCACCCCGACCCATCCAAGACCATATGTACAGATCTTCCCTCATGGCCATGAGTAGGTTAGCATAGCTGGGTGCAAATTTGGTCCCCATGGCGGTTCCACATAATTGCAGGTAGAACTCATCATTGAACCAAAAGAAATTTTTGGTTAAAACAAATTGGATACATCTGATGAGGAATTCTATCTGTACCCCTGGGATTTTCCCTTCTTTCTCTAGGAACATTTTTACCGCCCTGCAGCCATCCTCATGTTTTATGGATGTATACAGGGCTGTAACATCGGTGGTCACCAATATGTAGTTATCTTGCCACTCTATGTTCCTAAGGGCCCCGATTGCATCACTGGTATCTTTTAAATAAGATTTTTGTTTTTTCACACTATCCTGTAAATAGCTATCAATAAATTCAGACAGGTTAGCCGTTAATGATCCAATCCCAGATATTATTGGTCTCCCTGGGGGGTGTGTGATATTTTTATGGATTTTTGGAAGGAAGTAAAAGACCGGGAAAGCTGGATCTTGCACATATAGGAACTGAAATTCATGTTCCTCCAGAATTCCCAGTCTTCTACCATCCTCCAATAGGGCTTGAAGTTCTTTTTTATAAAGTATTGTGGGATTAGACTTCAATTTCTGATATGTTATTGTATCGCCCAAAATTTTATTTGATTCTTGCATATAATATTCATGATCCATAATCACAACACCCCCCCCCCCTTATCTGCTGGTTTAATCACAATTGTTTTATCTGATGTTAATCCTTCTAGCGCTATTTTTTCTTCTTTAGTCAGGTTATGATGCTGCCTGTCCTTATTATTACATAAAGATTCCAAATCCTTTGTTACTAATTGAAAGAATACCTCAAGATAATTCCCCTTGGCAAATTTGGGAAAAAATTGTGATTGAGGCTTAAATTTCGAATGAACAAAGTTTGGGGTACTAGTATTGGGAATTATTGAATTAGTATTTTTATTTTTATCTTCCCAATTTCTAGACTCCACATCTTTATTCATAAAGAATCTTTTTAGGGTTAATGTTCTTAAAAATTTATGTGTATCTACATAAAGACCAAATTTATTTGGTCCAATGGTGGGAGCAAATGTAAGTCCCTTACTGATCACTTTATTTTCACAATCCGTTAAAAAAAAATTTGCTCAAATTAAAAATATTTTTAGTATTTATTGTATTTTTCTTGCCTTTCCGTAATCTCCCCCCTCGTCTCCCTCTGACATGCGTCTTTTGTTTCTTTGAACAAGACCTGGTTTCGGAATTGTTAGGGGGTGAAATGGGTTCCTGGTTTCCCAGGAACTCATGCACCCCCCTTGTGCCAAAAAAGAAGAAGAAGATGAGGGAGAGGGTGAATCAATTGATTGGCCCATTTTTGATTTTCCCTTCCCAGAGGATTCCATAATATCTTTAATCTCCAGATGTTTAGTTTTTTCTTTAGATTTCCCCCCAGTAGATGGATGTTTAATATAATTTTTCTTGACTAATACCTGTGGTAAGAAACCTGCATGGTTTTTGGGGTAATACTCTATAAATCTCCCTCTATATGAGGTGTCCATAGTGGAAGTAGTTATGGGATTTTTATCCCCAGATGGGTCAGGGCTAGTTGGTGATTTTTTGCCATTTTTTGAACCTTTGTTCCAGGTCCTTTCTATTCCTTTGGCATAGTCATCCTGATCCCTTCTGAATTTTTGTAATTTAATTTCAATTACTTCCTTTTTAAATTTATCAATATTTTTTTGTATTTTTTGGTCTCGCTCATTATAGTCTTTAATGTTTTCAAGGGATCCTAGTTCTAAACGTAGATCTTCTATTTCCTTATCTAGTTTTATTAAATGCTTTTCTTGTTGTGACTTAATAATTTTAATTAAATTGAAAGAACATTCGTCTTGTGCACTATTCCATTTTAGTAAAAAATCCTCGTCACTTAAGTCCATAGATGGATTTTTTTGGACCCTCAGTCCTCTTGGGATTATTTTGTATTCTACATATTTCTTGAGAAACAGTAGATCTATCCATTTTTTAGTATCCTTAATCATTGTACGTTCTAATTTAATACAAGTGGCATTTATCTGCTCTTGGTCTTCTTTGAACGAAAGGTTGGCATCCTTAAAGTATGTGTCTAAATTGAGATGTCTGTTACTCCTATTTTGAAATATATTGGAGCTAGCCATTAAATCTAGAAATAAAGTGCAATTTCAAAAAACTGAATCTATTAGGAGCAGCCTTGATAATATAGAGAAAGTGCATACAAAAGGAAACTTATCAAATTGTGGCGCTCTAAATATTCAGATATAAATCATATAAAGTGAAAAAATTAATAAACAGTTATACTTATGTAAACATATAGGGAGATGCAGCTGTGACCCGGTTGAGGTTTGCTCGGTCAATCCTCTTGATATGAAATGGCGATGAAGTCTCCGGGAAGCGCAATATATGTAAAAAGAATAAAATAGTGATAGTGCAATATTGTTAAGATAAAGTTAGTGAACTGAAATAGTGATGACACTGCTCTCTAAATATATACTCACAAACGTGTGAGGTTTTGCAGGCACATAAAGGTATCTTTTAAGGCGTTCACTCAGTCACCAGGAGATGCAGAAATCAATGTTTCCCCGTGTATATGGACTCCCAGGAACCTTATTTAAAAGATACAACTGGACATAGTGCAGACCGTATGTATAATTTATCAAAAGTAAATAAAACAAGTTACACTCACATTGTTTCAAATACAGGTAAGCATTTTAGATCTCAATGGATCTCTCCGGCCGGGTGGATGGTATCTCCGCTTCCCCTCTCTCGTGGCGTGCGTTCCACCGGTGCGTTCCAAACACCGGAAGTGATGTCATCCGCCGCGTCCACTTCCTGGGGTTCCAGCCGTCTCAGGGATAGAGCGTCACTCTACGCGTTTCACCACATAGGTTTCATCAGGAGTGACATTCTATTGCTTAGTGGGGATATATATACCCTCAATTCTATTCTCATTGGTTGGTAGTTCACCTGATTCTATTCACGTTAATCATAGATATTTAAGGCTATAGTGAGAATGAAACGAGACTATCTCTGTAAAGCATATGTTCTGTAATCATCTATTGACAATATTAAAGTGCAAGTAACAGACAATTGATACAATTAATTATAAAACATACATTTTTATACACTTGGTTTAAAATACATAGATTTATTTTGTCCTCAGACCACATTTAACAATAAAATTTTAAAATGGTTATAAAATCAATTTAGAGAGTCTATGTTAACTCCTAAGGTAAAATCTAGTGGAGATGACAACTTAAAAGTACCCTTCATTACCCAATATAATAGGGATGCATACAAAATAAATAACATACTGAATAACCACTGGTCGATTCTAAAGAATGATCCCATCATAGGTACCTCTTTACCTGATAGAGTCCAAATGGTGTATAAAAAAGCACCAAATATAAAGAAATTAATAGCACCTAGCGCTTTGAGGGGTTCCCCAAATATAAAAAACCCCACGTAAATAAACTATTATGATTTCAATTCAGTAGAGGTTGAGTGCTTACCTGAGGGACTTCTTTTATCGTCTATACATGTTCTACCCTATACCCCTCTAGTACGTATTAATTCAGTATCAGCAGAGCGGGGACCTTCCTCTTTATTTACTTGTACACATTGTTTGTAGCCCTAATAGCATTTTTCTATTTTGTGTATTGGGGTATTTTGCCCCCTAGATGATAACAGATTGAGATCAATTGTGACGTTTCATTCAAATTTGATCTTTAAGCGTTCCCCAGTTATGTTATTCAACCACCCCAGCGGTTGGATCCTGAAAATCTTACAAAAAAAGTCTCTAGTGAGAACATGTGTGACGAGAAATATCATTAGTGTTATCCGATTTCAGCTGGATAAACACGTTTGTCCGAGGTCACAGAGTGCTGGAGGCTGAAGCATAACTACAAGGGATAGCTGTGCCAAGTCATATCACATTGGTCTATGGCAGTGACGAGCTTAAAAAGCTGAAATAGCGGCCAAAATAAAACAGCACATACAGACGCACAGCTCCAACGTGAAAACATTGACGCACAGTGCCGGCACTGTTCAGAGGACCACCCTAACCCCAACTTTTCTCCCCCCTCCACCCCGCCCCCTTTGGGCCTAATTGAATAAGCCACTTAAGACCGAATCTTTTTTTTCTTTAAGGTGGTGTGACCCGGATGACCGTCTCGCTGGTGGTTATAGTATTTGAGCTGACTGGGGGACTGGAATACATTGTCCCCCTCATGGCTGCAGTGATGACCAGCAAGTGGGTGGGAGATGCCTTTGGGAGGGAAGGCATCTACGAGTCGCATATACGCCTCAATGGATATCCCTTTTTGGACGCCAAGGAGGAATTCACACACACAACTCTGGCTCGTGATGTGATGAGGCCAAGGAGGAATGACCCACCCCTGGCAGTGCTGACCCAAGATAACATGACTGTAGATGACATTGAAAGTTTGATCAATGACACCAGCTTCAATGGCTTTCCTGTCATTATGTCTAAAGAGTCTCAACGACTTGTTGGATTTGCGCTGAGACGAGATTTGACCCTTGCAATAGGTAAGTTACAAGTTCCGAGCATGCTACGCCAAACTTCCAAGTAGCTTCCAAACTTCACAGATTTCTTGTGTAAGATTCCAGCTGCCCAACTATGTAAACAAAGTAAAGCAATACTTTGGGTAAAAAATAAGAAATAAAGTTGTAGCAGAGATTGGGATTTTTTATTTTTTTACTATTTTTTTTTATTTGGTTTGTATTTGTACGCCCGTATGTGCTTTTTTCGAACAGGGACAAATATTGCAATATTACTAATAAAAACAAAAATCAAATGTACAATTTGCTTTTTAGGGCAACCAACTTGGATGTGGACAGGTTTAAGAACAGGAGCATTTGTGAGTTGTAAACATTAGCAAAGTGCTTAAGAAACCGATTTACTATGGGTATTTTTTCCCATTCATTACATTTTTCAAAGGAATACAAGCGTTAAGAATAATAAAGACATTAACAAATATTTTTATACTTGTTTACCGAAGATCGGTATAATCCCTACTCCGCAAAACGTTTCACATACAGAACATTTTTTTGCTTTTGTTAAATAGAATCATATACTGTAGTAGTATTTTCTGTAGCTTTGAGTGTAAAGTTTCAGTATCTGTATAAATTGAATAGGTATCGCTTCTTGTCAAGAACACTGGATGTAAGCATACAGATGTAGCCCTCTTAACTTTCTTCTGCGGTCAGATTCCTGGAAGAAACCCACCACTACAAAGCTTTGCCGCAAGGAAATCTGCCGATAGATTAAAATGTAATCGCTGTGGCTGTCACTTCCCCAGGACCCATGGGAGAAAGCTGTATTAGCTACTTATGTTTATGTTTGACTAATGATGGCACCATAATTACTTTGCAAACAAGACAGGGCAAAGATAAAAATGTAGCTGGGCCTTTGAGACCTGGTAAACTGCCTTATTACCAAATGACTTTAGATAAAGATGTTATAAACCCAGTGAAGCTCCTTTTCAAGAACAAATATAACATGTTTGCAAGTGTAGTTTGTATGTGAGTGATTACAGTCTTATACTAATCTCTTGTACAGATAAAGACGAAATACATATTAATGGATGACATGGATATTCTTTAACATTCACAATTTCTGTCTGTGGGTAGGTTTACTGGCTATACAGTTCTTTAACCCAGGCTGTGCTGAAAAGCCGTGTAATACGGTAGGCATAAGCTTATAGGGGACCATGTTTAAATGGACAAAAGGTGACACTGTGCTCATTTGCATGTCATTACCCAGAATCCCTTGCTGCAGTGGAAGCACCGTATACTAGGAGATAATAGTGAAAGGCAGGGTTGTAGACCTGTCTGAGACATGTGAATGTGCTCATAAGAGGTATTTTTTTAAATGTATTTGCTGTTTGCGTTCTTTTAAAGAAGATTGTTATATAAACATAAGATGTGATTTATGTCTTGCGTACACTACCTAATTAGAGGGGGAAAGAGTTAAGATTTTGTTTTTTTTTAAATCAAAGACATTCTGTGTACCATGCCAAGGGAAGGGTGTAACATTTTATCCAGTGTTGAACGAAAATCTCCTACCTACTGCTTTATCAACCAGCTGGTTAGTTTTACTTTGCTAGAAAGTTTTACATGATTCATTGCTTAGATTGAAACCAAAATATGCTTTTTTTTATTCCCCCCCCCCCCCCCCCCTTAGAAAATGCAAGAAAAAAGCAGGAGGGTATTGTTGGCAGCTCGCGGGTGTGCTTTGCTCAGCACACACCTTCCCTCCCTGCAGAAAGTCCTCGCCCACTTAAGCTTCGCAGCATCCTGGACATGAGTCCTTTCACAGTGACCGACCACACGCCAATGGAAATAGTGGTGGACATATTTCGCAAGCTGGGGCTCAGGCAGTGCCTTGTGACGCACAATGGGTGAGTCAGTAACCCGCTGATCCTTTCCTGTTTGACGTAACACTGCTATGGGCTGTGGTATGGTGACTGGGTTAATCCTTTCGCTGCTTCAACATTGAAAGGCTTATCAGCCACTCCTCATCCCAATCGTAATGGGAGCACTTTTTTCAGCGGTTTCTTTATTCGAACCCTAAAAAGGATACATCATTTTATTGTGTTATAGCACTGACCACATTTACAATCCTGCATATAGCAGGGCCCGAAGCATAGGAATATAAAATAACCCACAGCTCCATTTGTTCGGGGATTTCCCCCCCCCCCCCCCTCCCCAACCAGGCAAGATTTTTGGTATAATTAATTACATACAAAAAACGTATGTACATTTGACATATGGATGAAATATTGGTTGAATATGTCCACAAAATTGACCGACCGGTTGTGCTGAAGGCAGAATTAAGATCCATTGTTTCATAAAAGTATTCAGAACATAGAGAAAGACGATAGATGCATCTTAAAATGAAATCCTGGAATCCCGAGTCCGAATACTACAGATGTCTCTAATGAGATTTTGGAACAATAGTTAAAAGTACAGACTAAAGAAAAAAAATCTGTTTGATTTAATTTAACCTTTTACTGGAGTGATCCAGGCACACTACTAAGCATATCAGACTTCTCGGTAGTAGTCAATTCATTGGGCCAAAGCATCCAACATTTTCATTTATTTTCTTGCTAAGTTATATTGGCAACCAAAACTCAACTCGAGTCTGTTTCGGATACCGTATTTTCACATGTTTAAGCCACAAATAAGAGATTGTAAAATAATCAGACTTGTAATCAGACTTGTAATCAGACCTGGACAAGTCATAAAATGTAAACGTTTAAAAGAACCAGGAGCTAAAGATTGGCTGCAGGAATAAAGGATATTTACAGGGCAAATATGTACTTTCCACACATTTTACAATGCATAGTAGTATCACACTTCTGAAATATTCCCTGCAACTTTCCCCAGAATGTTAAAGCAGCAGTGCCACCTACTCGGTCATTTCAGACAAATTACCAAGGAAACAGTGTCCAGATTTGGGAAGGATAACCTGGACATGTATTACCATACGACCCATGAGGCTTTATTTATACTATACATAATAACCTGATGCACACAAGGGGATCAGAGCGAGAGAATCAAGAAGTGGATGTACATTGACAAATATGGTATAATTGATCTAAAAATAGGCCAAGTAAATGGCATTGCTGCCTTAAAACCAGGAAGCACAGTAATACTTTAGTTCTTGTAGGTGAATTATTAACTTGCTACTCATATCAATTAGCAGAAAGTCAGTCCCACATGACTTGTCCCCTTAACCTCTCACTGACTGACTGTCTGCTAACTATGAGCCTTCCCTAAACCTAGCTTTGTTACTGAGCTTTTTTGCTTTCCTTATGCACATTGAGAGTCTGTCACTAACAAAATGTGCCACATTTGCCTCCCTTTGCATGCATTATGCTAGGTATAATAAATAAACTCCTGCACAATCCATAAAACAAGCCACATTCAATGTATTTGTACATAAGACTGTTAATTGTGAGTTTGAATAGCTCCTCTACATGCATTAATAGTTGGAAATGAGAATCCTTTCATTGGTAACATGCTAGCAGTTGACTAATGTTGACTCGTTGCCATTAGAGGTATCATGTAAACAATAAGTTGTAAGTTGGCCCTATGGTAAAGAATGAGTTTATAAATATTTTGAGTTAGTGAAGTTCAGGATCAAGTTCACAACATGCAGACACACCAGTGTGACTTCTTGTGAGCTTTGTAAGGGTAACTAGTGTTTCAGTGTGACAACCACCTCATCACAATTTTCTTCAACTGGGTCAAATACCTAGAAGTCATGCCTCACCCCCTGAGGCAGGATTCCCTTGTGAATGTCTTCACTGCTAAGCTATACACTCCTGGCAGACCATGCTCATATTTATGCTTCTTTTGGGAGCAATCCACCCTAACTAACTATATATATATATATCTATATATCTATATATTTATATCTTTTTTAACATAAACACAGGATTGGAGCTGGGGAGACCTTCAGCGCTGAACTGCACTTTCAGTTCCTGGGGACCCCCTTGGTTCCCGAGATACTAACTGGTGAATTTTTCGGTATTACTTCCTCGTTTCTAAAGGGGATTTAAATGGCCATCCAATAGGAAGCCACAATTAAAGTTGCAGATTCCTATTGGCCTAAGCCATTTTGTTTCAACTGAGGGAGATTTAAACCCGTTTACTTCGCCAGAGAGTTCCTGTGGCTGAAAATAGTGATGTTTGGCGCAGGACGGATCCAACGGTTCTTATTCTGTTAAAAAAAAATCTATATATATCTTCTTTGTCTCCTTGAAGAAGGCTCCTGCAATACATTGACTTGCACCATGTTACAGGTTCATCCTGCAGCAACAGGTTTACACCATCTTTATAAAAACCCTAACTACAACAGTCTTGGAAGGGCAGAAGATGATGTTTATGTGAAGGGATACATGACAAACTTTAAAAAATAAACCGAACATGTGTATATTACTCTGTTCATCTGGGTAACGATAAAATAGGGAAAACTGTCCCATAAGATATTTCACATAGTATTTCATTCAAAGTACTATAAAGTTGTCAGTCATTTCTGTAGCTAACAAGAGATTTTGATTAGCGTTATTTTTTTCAATTATTATTTGCTTAATTCATGTTTGTTTTAACACCTTCATTCCAGAGTGTTTTATTTATTTTTTAAACATTGATGCAATGCAGCACTTGCTGTTCCATGCTAGCATCACCATTAGCAGTCCACGTATCTCCTGCCCGTGTGATTGTGCATTTCCTTTTTGCACTCCTCTCCAGGTAGGACATATCTAAAGTACTGTATAGACATAACGATCAGGAATGAAGGGGCTAAAACCCACTGTCTGTGTCTACCATTTCACTCATTCGCCCATAACACTGTCATTGGTTCATTCTTATTTTTGTGTTCTCCATTTTTTTTGTTCAAACGCAGTTATTAGCATAACATGATCTGTTTCAGGACTGTCTTGGGGATCATCACAAAGAAGAACATATTAGAACATCTCGATCATCTAAAGCAGCACGTGGAACCCTTGGTGATTAGACAAACCAGCTTTAACCTATAGACACCTTTTAGAGGGCAGGAAGCATGAAACTTGTGAACTGTTCAGAGTCGTCACCAAGCCAACTGAACAGCGACATCTCCTGCCATTAAAAAAAATGCATTCCAAACAGATCAAAAACTGTGCTCATATATAGCAAGGAGGCTACAGGCTCTTCAACCTCTTCAGTGGTGATGGGGTTAAAGAGTTTCTTACAAATGCAATAACGCTACATACAGTATATACTAAAAAGTTTGGCAGGAGGATAAATGGTCCTTACCATTTTATCTTTTCACCGGTTGTGATACGTTTTATTAAAGCAACATAAAAGTTGGTAAGAGTTGTTCTTCAGGCACAAGCTTTCCTGACCATGTGTGACCGCAAAATTCTTGGATGCTAGTATATAAACTCACTAGATTCTATTTCCTGTGCTAATCCACTAACCCACTGAAAAGCTATGGCAAATCTTGTACCTCTAGTTTATTCCCAATAACAGCTTTTGGGCATACTGTATATCTGCTCTTCCTCGAGTGGTCTTAATAGCTCATGTGCAATAACGTCTTTGAATCATTTTGATGTTGGCTCAATAAGAGGTATCACACAGCTTGCATAGTTATGTTTCCATTGAGCCAATATGACAAATATAGGTGCTAACATTCTTTGAAACATAAGAAAAATACACGGTTTATGCACAAATGTAGAAAAGTCTTGTTTAGGGTATTGGCCCATGACTGATCCATAACACCTTGTATTGTATTTTTGTACCAATACATTTTCTCTGTGCCATGCCTCCGTGCAAGTCCCAGGCTGCGCCTTTCAAAGGTGAGCCAAACATTTTCCCTTGTAGCACAGTGCCATGTTAGGTTGTGCCATGTATGTTCTGGACCATACATGTGCCTTTGGCTGGTTTGTGACATTTTTGGGAGGGAGCATGGGTAGTGTTACCATTTTTTTGCACATATATGTACAGTGCTGGGAATAGCTTTCAAAAAAAATGATATGGACAATGCATTTGAAATGTAACAGCGTGTGTAATATGTACTGCTGTGAGGCATTGTTATGGCGTATGCATCTGGTGGCTCTATAAGTAAACAGTTAAAGTAAGTTGGTGCCTGCGAAAGGCTAGTTAAGTAAAGTCTATATATCACAAAGCATTGTATTAAACTTAATGCATCAAAAGTCGCATTAACTCCTTCAAACCTGACCGTTTTTAACCTTTGTGCTCCCCTTGAGGCCATGAATGCTAAATTAAAAAAAAAAGGGGGGGGGGGGGCGAGGGTAGAAACATATCCTTAGGTATGTAAGAGACATACATTAGGTAGAACAAAATAAAGTTGAATTATCTTAAGTTTGATTGCTAAGTGATCAACAACCTTATTGTTGTGCTAAACTTTATTACTATATTTTATACGAGTGATGGCTCTCAGGGGTAAGGAAATGAATGTTAGCCCAGGCGCTCGGTCTCAATTATGTTCCATGAAAAACAGAAAGCCTTTTAAATTGTATTTCCACAATGTGTGTGCAGTAGCTTGTCCTATATTATGGCTGTTAAAACATTCATCCCACATCTATCTGCTTTGGCAAAAAAACCTTGCTTATTGCATTTTATGCTAATATTTCACAAGAATTTCATGCCTCCTCTCAAAAAAATCAAAGTACTAACCAGAGTAACAAGGGCACCTGCTCAATTTGTTCCACTTTGTGATATTATCCTGGTTATAATTTATGCTATGGGGATGGGTGGATTTTTAAGTATCCTGTTTATACAAATACAGGTATTTCTAATGTCCCAGTATTCCTATTTTTGCCTTGGAAGATCTGATTTATGCAACTACACAAAAATAAATTCAGCTTTTTTTTTTTATATATATAAAAGAAATACAGATGTCATTAAAGTACCACAAATGTCTCTTTTATATGTATTCGGGGACAGAAATTCCAAAATGTATTAGAATGTTTTTACATTTCGGAATATATATTTACCCATCCCTAATACCCACGTCTACAATCCATTTTTGGGGGGTGGGTGTTTTATGAGAACACAGGTTTGTCATTTTGGTGACAGTTTCTATGGCTAAAAATATTAGTGCTCTTGTTAAACTTCAGAAGAGCTGTCACAGATATCCAAATTTCATCTAAGAAAGAGGGACATTGAGAGAAAAAAAACAGTGACCTCCGATTGCTTAGTATCTTATGCTAAACAAACCATAATTCAAAAACAGGATAAATATCACACTTTATTCACATCTTGGTCTCTTCTTTCTGTAAATACCCATCCTTTTCTTTCCTTCATTTCTTGTTGGCGCACAATCAAAACGTCATCTTCAAGTTGAAATGTAATACAGTAAAGAAACAGACGAAGCTTGATTTTATGTTTTTCATCACTGGATTATTTGGAGACTGTAACATGTTTCATTGGACCAAAGTGAAAGTTTCATAGATTTGCACGTTCTTTCAACATCGCACACTCTTCTCTTTGTAGCAGGTCCATTATCATGTCTGAAAAAGAGACTTAATCACAAAAAAATCCATGTATAAATGTATATGTTGGTCCAATAAGATATCCCAGCCTGCAAAGAATTCAATTTTCTTTAAGATCAGTATGACATGTAAATATCATGGTTTTCCACAATCTATGACCATCAGTTTGGCGCTTTGGAGAACCTTTGTTTTGAAACACTGGAAGTTCCAAACAATGATTCTGTTAGTGACCTTTTCATTTGAGAAATTCTTTGCTGCTGAAAGGACTTTCGGCATTTCACCAGCAAACACATTAACAAAAAAAATGTCAGATAATTGGTGGTGGCCGGCTTCTCTGTCAACAAAAATGGTCCAGCTAGCAGTAAAGCAAAGTCTCTCAGGCTTCTGTTAGCCGTGAGTTTTTGGATTGATGCTGAGCCTGTTTTTTTTTTTTTTTCTTCTCAGGCGCCTCCTTGGCATTATCACAAAAAAAGATATCCTCCGTCATATGGCCCAAATGGCAAACCACGACCCAGGAGGAATATTGTTCAACTGAATGACATCTCCGAGGAAGAGCGGGAGGAAACCGAAGAGGAGACCTTCTTATTGAACACAATACCCTGACCTGGTGGTGTTTTGGTGGACTGGAGACAATAGGATGAGTTTTTTTGCAGCATTCTTGCTACCAGTGCATCACTTCAGAAAAAGATGCAGAGCCCTTTGTCAGCTACGTGATAATGTCATCTACTGCTCTGTACAAGACACAAGTTGCCATGATAGCGCAATATAACAGCCTTACCGCATAGAAGTGAACTAGCCAATGGCAAGTCTGTTACAGGAGTGTTTACGACTCATTTTTTTTTCTTTATCCCTATTGTATGCTGGGATTACACTGAATTTGAGCCATCTTTATTCAAGAGTTGCTACCCTTTTTATCATTGGAAGAAGTAATATGGTATGCTATCAATTGTCTGATTAATACACTTCACTTTTGTACATTCCAGAACAGATTTAATTTCTCTTATCTTTATCCCCCCCCCTTCCTACAAGCCCCCATTAGATGAATTAAGGAGAAATGTAGAGCAGTAATGTCTCATATTGAGATATACTGTGATTTCTTTAGCAACAACAAACACACGAATGTGTTTTATTGTGCCATACAACATTTAGCTTGGTACAAATATGCTGCAAAAACCGCTAATTCCTACAGGGGAAATAAGTCTGTAAAAACGTGTTCAGCTCAGAAACATACAAAAAAGTATCAGCTTCAAATAATTCAGTTGTATTCTGTTAAATGGTGTGGGGTGTTTTATGCAATTTTATTTTTGTATTGCTGGAACCCATTAATATACTGATGTTTTGCAGTGTTAAGACTTGCTAGATAGATTTTCAACAAATTGACCCTCTAAGGACAAAGAGCCACTTCAGTGGCACAAGTTGCACATGATCTGTAATGGAAATCCTGAGCTTTTTCATTTCTTTGCAATGCTGCATCTGGCCTTAATGGCAATAAGGCACTCCAGGAGTTTGGAAACTATCACCTTATGAACAGTTATGGGGAAATCATGAAACAGCAAAAAAAAATTCAACGAGCCTAGATAGCTTTCACTGTGTAATTTGTGTTATACGTGTGTGTGTGTGTATATATATGTATGTGAATACATACATACATACATACATAACACTGGGATGTGGGGTTCGTCTTTATTTATTTTTTTACACATTCTACTTGAAATTAAAATCCGTCATCTCATTTTCAGGGAAAAGGATAAACCCACTGCTAACACTAAAGTGGAGATGAGATTTTTAACTTGCACTAAATGTGAATCTCAAATCAATGTGTGTGTATGTGTATATATATATATATATATATATATATATATATATATATATATATATATATATATAATGTGTATATATATATATAATATATATATTTCATATATATATATATATATATTTCATATAGTCGGGGTAAGTTTCAAATCTATTTCGTAAAATTACTTGTAATTAATCTGTTTACTTTGTGAATCTGTTTAACGCTACAATTAGGAATTTTTTTAAGGTGGGCAAAATTGGCTAACGTGCTTTAAAAAAATATTTTTGTTGTCCTCGATTTATAAAGTAATTATATTCTAAAACAGATTGCACCAGAGGTCTTTATTAACCTTTTTGTTTAATAAGCACCATGGACACACATGCCCTGTATGACGATCTATGTTTTTAACTGATTTATCACTAATCACTTGATTTCAGTTTGATTGGGTCTTTAAACATGATTTTGATGTGTCGGGGGCACAGTTAAACAAACCTTCCAACTTGACCGCATGATACACGGATCATATGTAGAATTAAAGCAGAAACCTAAACCTCTGTAAAAGAGTTCAACATCTAATCACTTGTGTAACAAGGAGGACGCTTGTTTAACTGTTACTAAGTTATGAGGGTGGTCATTCTGACTATCAACCAAAAAAAACATCAATGGAGTTTTTGGGACTTAAATGGCCCGAACTGCCGCTTCAGACTATATTCAACAAGCCCAATTAAGGATTATTCTGATAAGACCGAGTGATTTTCTGGAAATCTTTTAACAACGGTTGGACCAGAGTATAAACCAGTTTTTTAAGATCAGCTAACTCCTGTTATCGCTTCAAATGTGTACAATGCACAAAGAAGCAGCTAGATGTTGCCGCTTGGACAGAGTAGTCGGTTCTGCCACTAGAAATTGCCTTACTTTATAGTGATAAAACATATGGTTGCTTCTTTCTAACCACTTGTGTTGTGTTGCTTTTTCATATGGCGGAGTAGGAAATTAGGTTCTGAAATATGTAGTGTGAAAACCAGAGTGGCTACTGATGACTTTCCCGCATTCTAAATTCTTTCAGTACATGTAGAAAGTCCTCTTAACATATTGTGGAAAACTTCATTTATATCAAATAAAGAAGCACCTTTAAATACTGCCTGCAATATACCAGTGATCAGTGCTTACATGGTAAATTAATTAATACTTAGAAATCACATCATCTATTCTTCTAGCCAAAATGCAAAGGAATGGTAAAATAGCCAAGTTGTTAAAAGCAGCCTTGCTGGTTAATACAATGTAAAAAAATTATATATATATATATATATGTGTGTGTATATATATATATGTGTGTGTGTATATATATATATATATGTGTGTATATATATATGTATATATATATATATATATATATATGTATATATATGTATATATATGTATATGTATGTATGTATGTGTCGACAAATCACCAAAAAAATCTACTCGCAACCTAGTACCACACGTGTGCTGCTTGAGCCAATAGGAGCTCGCCACAATGTTAAATCCAATCGCCCGGGGCGTGCAAATGTATAGGTTTGTCGAACACTGTTTTATATATATATATATATATATATATATATATATACAAACGATTCTGAGATTTGGTTTATATCATTATCAGTGATCTTTTCCGACTGATAAGTACTATAAATGTACCATTTATTGGTTTTCAAATCCTAATCCCATGCTTGCATGCAACCTGTCCGGCTTTCTAAAATGTTCCTATTAGAATGTGAAAAGCATAGCAGAATGTACAAAGCTCCTTTCTTGTGTGAGCAAATATGGAAGGAGGTATTGTGGGCAAGGTGTTGGTTCTAGATGACTTCCTGGCGTTTTACATGCGACCTACAACTTTGAAGAATTACTTTTGCCAGCTAAACATTTTCCAGCGCAAAGCTGTATAACATCAAATATAGACACCATTTATTTTGATGAAACCTGCAATACTGCTTTAAAAATGGCTGTGTGCAGAGCAATGTACTGTAGTTCTGAGCTACAGGTACAGCGTGAGGTCAAACATACACACTAGTTAACATTGTCAGAGCCGTGTTAATCAGAAGATAGGCAGATAACTTTAAATAGGTCCCTTTTACTGTGCAATGTTCATGCACCTTCCAAATGTCCGCTGCACTAATCTGTCTACAAATAAGAAAAGTATGACTGTAAAGTCAATGACTTTTAATGGAAGCTATAATGTATAAACAGCATATACTGTTTTCTGATTCAATACTGGGCAGAACCTTAATGATACAGTACCTAATAAGATACTCTGAAAGGGGTGTTGGCATCTCATTTTATACATAAGTCCCTTTATGGGTTCATGAATGCATAATTCTTTAATCAGTGGATGTTGACTAGAACTGTATTTAATATTGATCTAAATGTCTATTTATACTAGTATGGTAGAGCTGCATATCAGTACAGTACAACATTCTGATGACTAATGTTTGAATATACAGATATTAAAGTAATGTATGATGAAGTTGGTGTTTGACTTTTCTTTACAAAATCTAGTTTCAAAACACGGAAATCTGATGTCTATATATTTTATTTTATTTTTGTGAACGAAATGTGCAAATGATCCTGAAATACGTCAAGAGATTCTCAAAATTGTATGTTTTTTTTAATGCTGAGATTTAAATTATAATGCATGGTTTTTTTTTTAATTTTTTTTTTTTAATTCCCTTAATTCTATTATAAATTATTGAAAGATTAAGACATTGGGATCATGCTCAGGTGAACACCATTTTTAATGGGCTACATGGTTCACCTGTTTTTTTTTTTTTTTTTTTGGCCCACTCATAAACATGGTCACATTTTAAAGTGGTCACGTGGAGAAAAAAAAAAGTTCACAAACTAATGGGGAGAAAGCAGAAATGAGAACATAATCTGGGATTGTTTCGTTCGCGTATTTCCAGATATAATTTAGAAATGGTTACACATAAAATGACCAGACCAACTATACAGTCTACTCTAGCACTTGACTGTAGAGTGCAAAGGCATATGTCACTACTGATACAAATATATAAACCTATGTATACTTGTGCATCTAACAATTTGGGGGCATATTTGTAAACAAGAACGCACATCCAAATTCACAAAGTCCCCAAATGTCTTCATCATTGCTATTAACCCCCTGCATAAAAGCCTGTACATCTTTGACTCTAAAATAGCATTTACATGGGGTTTTAGTTGCATAATTTGTCCAAAGTATGACCTGGCTCACAATGAGCTAAGATGAATGTCTACTGTTTCTCTTTAGTTTTCATAAATGAAGAGACTGACTCAAGCTTAAATATATTTTATACTTTGTTATTAGATCGCATGAAGCTTAAACCATTAGAAGGTGGTTATGATCCTTCCAAAAAAATATAAATCCTTCTCCAGTAAGCTTATCCAGCATATATTCGCAATATTTTATCATTTTTGTTTCTGGATTCCTGTTGTGACCACATTTTATTTTGTAAAATTATTTGTGAACCAGCCTTTCAAGCATAAGTGAGAATAAATAATAGATGCCTATTGCTCACTTTTATGGGATCCAGAACGGATTATTGACCTGGCACCCTGGGTTGTTGTGAGGACGCTGAATGATTGTTGAACGGGGAAGGGGGAAAGTAGCTTGCCGAGCCTGCATAGGCGGCAAAAGCCATGACTGGGGGGCGCAGCCTCCCTTTACCTGATTGGCCGTAGGCAGGGAGGGGCTATGGGACTTGGGCTAGCAGCCAGGAGCGAGGGCTTTCACTTGCTCCAGCGGTTGGTTTGATCTCCCTCTTTTGACGACCTCTGTTAGCATATCGGGTAATTCCCAAGTCCGGCTTGGTCACCCCGGACTTCCCCTCCTACCCCTGGTTGCCGGGCCGGCCCCTGCAGGGGGGAGGCGGGCAGCGTCTGGGAGAGGGCGATCGCCATGTCGGCTTAAGGGGCACCTAAGGCCTCGTTCAGGGTGCTGGCTTCGGAGGGAGGGCGTGCTGCCGTGAGAAACAAAGTATTCAATTTGAATACTGGTTGTCAGGGTAGCAACTGCCCTGTCTCCAAAGCCAGGAGTTGAAGCTGACGACAGCTTCAGTAAACGACAATTTCGTTTTTTGGAGCTGCAGCAGCGTCACTGGGACCTCGGCAGCCAATGAAATCATTCTTGAGAATGATTTCATGACTGCAACCTCGATATTTAACCTGCCGTGTGTAACCCCGCCCCCTCCTCAACGCTGAAAAGTCTGCTGGGGGATAAACACAGATCGCCCAGCAAACTGCCGCACTGCCGCCCTCCCTCCAACTCCTGCAGCTGGCACCCTGAACGAGGCCTAAGGCTGTGTCCCCGCTAGCGCTGAGTGGGCATCGGTTACTTACATATATAGATATAGGCAAGTTCCCGCTCACGGTGTGCGCGCACGCTCGGCGCTTAGGTAAACAAAAAATTACACTTTCCAGCGCGCTCAACTACCCGCAATGCCTCCCCCCCTGCGCGTACATGCAGGACACCCGGTGCTCATGCTTGGAGCGCTCTCCAAGCATGAGCGTGCTCAGCGCCAGCGGGGACTCAGCCTTAAGTATAGTTATGGCAATTAGTTTGTGCTAGGCGCTGGGATTCCACAGTGGCGCCTCGTGGAGCCGGAGCGGGGCTAGGCGCGCCTGGTTTTCCACGTGGGCGCATCGGGGGGGCGAAGCGGCGTGGTGCGCTCCCCCTGTATCCCGCCCGGGCTGCTGGGCCGGCCTGTCATAGTGGGAGAGGCAGGGTGGGGAGGTAATCCTCAGGGGAAGTCCTGGGGGCTCAAAGGATAGGGCAGCAGCTCGCACTGTGTGTTCCATGCTGCCAATCCTGATGCATGGACAGAGAGTAGGCAAAGAAATGTAATTATTAATGTAGCAAAAGCAGGGTCTGAGGGTTTGTGATACCCACCCCTGGAGGTATTTTCAAAGGCGCTGCAGTGTGGAGCAGGGCGGCTGCTCATGGCTAGTTATCAACACCACCCTCCCGGTTTCCTCCAAGCTCTGTCTCTCATAATTCTGCATAGATTGTCTTGTTGCCGCAGCATGTGTTACAGGGGGTAGAATGTTAAGCAAGGATGTCGTTACTGCAAGGTGCAGTGATGTATTCGTGTAAATGTATGCTTCTGGTTGTGTTTTTAAAATGATTTGAATGCTTATACGATGCAGGGTTAAATAAAGAAGATGTTACTGCTGCGGGCAGTGATGTATTCTTTAAAGTGTATGCTTCTTGTTGTGTTCTTTAGAATGATTTGGATAAATATGCTCTAATAGTTTACAGTGGTAATTAGCTTGTTTGGCAGTAAACGCAGTTCCTAACCAAGGCATGGAGTGCACCGTTGCTCTTGTGATTTAGCAGCGGGGGAAGGTGTATCGAACAGAGGGTTACTTAAGCGATCCAGATCTGGTGCTAAAATTGCATGTGTTACATGTGCCCCCCATGCGGCCACCCCACCCCAAGCCAGAATGCAGTTTGGTGGGTACCAGGGTAAAGGGGAGGGGATCATCGGCCACATGGCATTAGCACCGGTCTACAACCTTCCCCGCGCCCCCCACGGAAGGGGCTATGTATTATAGACCACATGTTGTTTAGGGGGGCCGAAGGCCATGTGTTAGATGTGAGAGCGGTATAGATTATGCAATTGGTAAGGGGGGGATTTGTTATAAACCAAAATGACCCCAAGATTATACACTCAGACAAGTGGGGGGTTGTTGATAGTGGTGGGTTAAGGCAGCGGTGCGCAAACTGGGGGGCACGAGACTGAGTGCGGGGGGCGTGAGTTTTACAGAGGCCCCGCGCGCTTCCCGAAGGCACTTAAATTAAGTGCCGGGGGAGCTTCAGGGCCTCTGCAAACCTAACTTACCTTGGCTCCGGCGGCTTCTCTCACGTGTCGCTATGGCAACGTGACGTAATAACGCCGGGATGAGGGGGGGGGCGGAGGTGAGTTACATGGGTCCCATGCGGCTTCCCTTCCCCCCGGTTACTATACAGGTTATGGTTACAGTGGGGGGGAATAGGGAGGAGTCGTCGGCCGCATGGAGCAAGCACTGCCCACCTACCGTAACACCCCCCTTCCCCCCTCCCCTCAGCCTTTCCTTCTCCCGGTGTTTCTTCTTTGCCATCCCTCACACACAGAAGAAACAAAAAAACAAAAACCGTTGAAGGTAATATAAGGAGGCAACGCATGAACGGTTTATTTTGCCATGTGCAGAGAGGAAATCTGTGGTTGGGTTGTCAAGGAGGTCGGCAAACAAATGATAATATGATATTTTTTGTGTTACTGCGAACTTAATTGTTCTAGCAACAATCCACTGGGTCCTGGATTCACGGTCATCTCGTACAATGGCGCAGACAAGACACGCACACGACATTAGTTGATCACACATAGTTTGGTCATTGTCAAATCCCAATAAACACAATTGCACGCAAACCAAACGAGTCAGCACTCGTACAGCACTAGCAGTAATGTCTCTCCAAGCTAGAACCAGATGGCTACTTGCGGAGGCGCACAACCACGAGCATGGATGGTTCCAGCAGCAGCTGTACGCTCTTACATATGAAGCTAAGAGCAAGGACGGGCGCGGACAAGGCGGTTGCGCAGCGACGTGTGCCGATGCGTGGCCTTTATTAAGCGATGAGGGTGGTCCCAGTTACGGTACCACTAGCGGTACAAAGGGGTATGTAAACGCGCAGGTACTTAAGTCCACCATCCATCATTGACGAGACAGTGGGGGTTTGGCCTCAGTCTGCAAGGTCAGATGGACTGGAAGTTGCAGGTGCTCCAGAGCTGGAAAAAGGATCAGGGCAACGCGCGTGCACTTAAGACCAACGGCTGTCTGACAAACCGCTGGGGGTTCAACCTCATTCTATAGTTACAGAAGGGTTGGGGACGGCTGGGACATGGTCTCCCTTGCTACCCAACGTTGGCAGTACGTTATCTACAGTTCGAAATCGCTCTGGACACCTCAGTGGACCTTCGATCAGAAGGCAGGACGAGGAGTTCGCGGTTGAGGGACCCGACAGCTAGTTTGCATCGCCGCCGGGGACAAGGGCATCAAAGGGTAAGCGACAAAGAATGTAACGCGCAGGGGGGGAGGGGGAAGTGCTACCCGTGCTGGTCTTGCCAGTACCCAGCCAATTCGGGTTACGGACTTTGGGCAGTGGGCGATGCAGGGGCAAAAATTATCGAGGCAATAATGAAGGGCATAGGGCTGGCCTTGTTTCCAGTGACGACGCTATTATCTTCGGTTCAGTTAGGAAGCACAGAAAATTCAGGTGAGGCTCAAGCGTTTGCCAACATCGGGGTTAAGCGGGGGTCCAACCACGGGTGGGTAGACACAGCAGGGAGGCTGATACAGGAACCCACGCAGGCAGCATTAGCGAAGGAAAGCTCTGTGGGGATCATGGCTGCATACATGGCAGACGAGGCACGACAGCATGTTCAGGTATTAGCTGAGGGCACGAGTACATCCATGCCTACAGCAACATCCCCTGCAGTTTTGCCCACGCAAGTCACAGGTCAAGTTACAGGCACAGTGGCCCCAGCAAGCATAGTGCAGACTGCAGGCCCAAACACGCCAGCAGCAGCATCAGAAGTTAAGTTGTTGGATGTCGCTTATGGGGACTCGTACCCAACCATTGCCCGGTCCTTAAATACACATCTGACGAAGGAAGTGAGATCAGATCTGGGTGGGGAATACGTAGAGAGATTGTCTTTGCTCCTGGGCTACAGGGAGGCTCTGGTTAGGTGTCGGAAAAGAAAGGGGAGGCCAAGAAAGAGGATGTTGAGAAGTAAAATTGGGCGCAAACCTTCTGGATATTGGCAGGCGTGGGGGAGAAGGAACCACAATTATGCTCTGCACTTTAGTACCAGGACATAATTAGGAGTGCTTTCCAGAAATACAATGGCATGGGGTGGTGAAAATTTGACGTGGAATTTAGGCAGAGCATGGAGGCCAACAAGGGAGCGTATCTTGGAGCACGAAGGACGTAGACTTATACCTGGAGCATATCTCGGGAGGAGGGGTGACACACTTTCGCGGGGCGAGCAATGGTAGGGGTGCATGGCGAGGGGGCAATCAGATGCACACGGCTTCGGGGGGTCACACGACAGGAAAACAGCCAGGCATATGCTGGACATTTGAATGAGTCCAAATGTACGTACAATGTAAGTATGACATCTGTCATTTTCAGCACTCCTGCGCCATTTGCGGAGGTCAGCATACAAGGGCAAAATGCTTTAAGAGTGATGCGAGAGGTTTTAGAGGTGCAGAGCAGAAGGTTGGCCAAGAGGTTAGCATCGCCAATATTCATAGAAGCAATGGCGCCATGGCTGGCAAAATACCCCAATAAGGAGGTAGCCAAGCTACTTTTAGCAGGGTTTTAGGGAGGGGTTTAGGTTTAAGGAATATTTTCAACCGAGGGTGGCATCAATGATGGCTGTCTCCCACCAATGGGGGACCTGGCGAGCAATGCTCTGCTTGACCTAGGGGAATCTAGGCAGGGGGCACAGTAGAGCAGGTTGAGATAGGGTCTCAGCTCAGTGCACAGCAGAGAGTGCAGGTAAAGGCTATGTTAGGTAGTGCAATATTGTTAAGGTAAAATGGATAAACTCAAATAAAGATGACACTGCTCTCAATATATATACTCACAAACATGTGAGGTTTTGCAGGCACATAAAGGTATCTTTTAAGGCGTTCTTATTAGTCATTCAGTCACCAGGAGATGCAAAAATCAATGTAGCCCCGTATAGATGGACTCCCAGGAACCTTATTAAAAGATACAACTGGACATAGTGCAGACCGTATGTATAATTTATAGAAGGTAAGTAAAACAAGTTTACACTCACATGGCTTCAAATATAGGTAAGCATTTAGATCTCAATGGATCTCTCCGGCCGGGTGGATGGTATCTCCGCTTCCCCTCTCTCGTGGCGTGCGTTCCACCGGTGCGTTCCAAACACCGGAAGTGATGTCATCTGCCGCGTCTACTTCCTGGGGTTCTGGCCGTCTCAGGGATAGAGCGTCACTCTACGCGTTTCACCACATAGGTTTCATCAGGAGTGACACTCTATTACTTAGTAGGGATATATATACCCTAGATTACGTTCTCATTGGTTGGTAATTCACCTGATTCTATTAAAGTTGATCATATATACTTAAGACTATAATGAGACTGGAACAAGACTCTCTCTGTATTGCATATATTATAGAGTCATCTATTAACGGTGTTCTGGTGTAAATCACAAGTTATTAATACAATCCATCATAAAATACACATCTTTTATACAATCAATTGAAAATACATATGTTTATTTCGTCCTCAGACCACAATCAAATTTAAAATTATTAAAATGGTTATAAAATCAATTTAAACAGATTCAATATCAAAATTACTAAAATCACTATACAAATTTAAAACCACAATATTAAAAACCGGGGTACAGATAGAATTCCTCATCAGATGTATTCAATTTGTTTTAACAAAAATTTCTTTTGGTTTGATGATGAGTTCTTTCTACAATTGTGTGGAACCGCCATGGGGACCAAATTTGCACCCAGCTATGCAAACCTACTTATGGCCATGTGGGAAGATCTATATATATGGTCTTGGATAGGTCTGGGTGCGAATTTGGTCACATGGCGGGGGTTCATTGATGATATTGTCTTTGTTTGGAAGGGCACATTAGAGGATTTGGACACATTTTTTATATATCTGAATAATAATGATTTAAATCTTAAATTTACCTCTACCTTTAGTAAGACCACTGTAAACTTTCTGGACTTATCTATATATATAGAAAATAATGCTATTAAAACAAAAAATTTCTTCAAAGAAGTAGACGCGAATAATTACATCCTGAAGTCAAGTTGCCATTTAAATAAATGGATCAATAATATTCCATATGGCCAATACTGCAGACTTAAAAGAAACTGCACTGATAATGAGGTGTATGAAGAACAATCTAATATATTGTCCAGAAAGTTTTCAGAGCGGAATTACAAACCCAATGTCATTCAAAACGCATTAGATAAAACAAGACAAGTGTCAAGAGAATCTATGCTAACCCCTAAGGTAAAAGTTAGCAGGGATGACAATTTAAAAGTACCCTTCATCACCCAATACAATAGGGATGCATATAAAATAAATAATATACTTAACAATCATTGGTCTATCCTTAAGAATGATCCCATCATAGGTACCTCTCTACCTGACAGAGTTCAAATGGTGTATAAGAAAGCACCAAATATAAAGAAACTAGTAGCACCTAGCGCTTTGAGGGGTTCCCCAATTATAAAAAACCCCACGTGGCTAGAACCACCAAAAGGGTTCTTTGATTGTAAATTTTGCACTGCCTGCCATTACAGTTGTAAAAATACGAATACCTTTCAGTCAAATGTCACTAAGAAGGTATACAATATAAAACACCATTTAAACTGTAGATCCAACTTTGTTATCTATCTGATTGAATGCGAGTGTGGCTTACAATACATAGGGAAAACTATAAGACCCTTGAAAACACGCATTTTGGAACACATAGGCAATATAAAAAGGAAAATGACAACCCATAGTGTTCCAAACCACTTTCTGATGGTACATAACGCAGACCCTAAAGGGTTAAAATTCAAAGCTATAGAGCAAGTTATGCCCCATTGGAGAGGGGGAAACAGGCACACAGCATTGATTAAAAGAGAATCATTCTGGATGTTTGAATTAAAAACTATGTCTCCGTCCGGTTTGAATCTAGACTTCGATTTGAAACCTTTTCTGTGATTGTAAATGAATTAACACTTTGTTTCTGCTCTCATTTTAGAAATTGCCTTTGCCAAAACGAATAATGTTATGCACTTTCCACTTTTCCCCCTAGAATAGGGACATCCCCTTTCTAATACAGGCATACCCCGCTTTAAGTACACTCACTTTAAGTACACTCGCGAGTAAGTACATATCGCCCAATAGGCAAACGGCAGCTCACGCATGCGCCTGTCAGCACGTCCTGAACAGCAATACCTGTACCGAAGCTGTGCGTAAGCAGGGAGACTATAGAGCCTGTTACAAATGCATTATTTACATCAGTTATGCACGTATATGATGATTGCAGTACAGTACATGCATCGATAAGTGGGGAAAAGGTAGTGCTTCACTTTAAGTACATTTTCGCTTTACATACATGCTCCGGTCCCATTGCGTACGTTAATGTGGGGTATGCCTGTACCTGTTTTTAATATTGTTGTTTTTAAATTTGTATAGTGATTTTAGTAATTTTGATATTGAATCTGTTTAAATTGATTTTATAACCATTTTAATAATTTTAAATTTGATTGTGGTCTGAGGACGAAATAAACATATGTATTTTCAATTGATTGTATAAAAGATGTGTATTTTATGATGGATTGTATTAATAACTTGTGATTTACACCAGAACACCGTTAATAGATGACTCTATAATATATGCAATACAGAGAGAGTCTTGTTCCAGTCTCATTATAGTCTTAAGTATATATGATCAACTTTAATAGAATCAGGTGAATTACCAACCAATGAGAACGTAATCTAGGGTATATATATCCCTACTAAGTAATAGAGTGTCACTCCTGATGAAACCTATGTGGTGAAACGCGTAGAGTGACGCTCTATCTCTGAGACGGCCAGAGCCCCAGGAAGTGGACGCGGCAGATGACATCACTTCCGGTGTTTGGAACGCACCGGTGGAACGCACGCCACGAGAGAGGGGAAGCGGAGATACCATCCACCCGGCCGGAGAGATCCATTGAGATCTAAATGCTTACCTATATTTGAAACCATGTGAGTGTAAACTTGTTTTACTTACCTTCTATAAATTATACATACGGTCTGCACTATGTCCAGTTGTATCTTTTAATAAGGTTCCTGGGAGTCCATCTATACGGGGCTACATTGATTTCTGCATCTCCTGGTGACTGAATGACTAATAAGAACGCCTTAAAAGATACCTTTATGTGCCTGCAAAACCTCACATGTTTGTGAGTATATATATTGAGAGCAGTGTCATCTTTATTTGAGTTTATCCATTTTACCTTAACAATATTGCACTATCACCATTGTATTCTTTTTTACATATATTGCGCTTCCCGGAGACTTCATCGCTACTATACTTCATGAGGATTGACTGAGCAAACCTCAACTGGGTTACAGCTGCATCTTCTAATATGTTTGCATAAGTATCACTGTATTTTTTACACCATTATTAATGGTTAATATCTGAATATTTAGAGCGCCACATTTTGATAAGTTTCCTTTTGTAAAGGCTATGTTAGAGCAGCATAGCATCCTGTTCACAGATAAGCCGGGCAGGACACATATTACTGACCATCCTAGTGGACACTGGTGATCAGAGACCTCTGCATAAGCATGCCTATCGGGTATCAGCAGAGGTATCGGTAGAGTTAAAGGGCAGTATAGAGGGAAGTGGAGGAGATGCTGGCCCTAGGGGTAATTGTACCGTCCCAGAGCCCTTGGGCTTATCCGGTAGTCCTGGTACCTAAGAAGAACAAAACCACTCAGTTCTGTGTGGATTACCGGCAGCACAATGCTCAGACGATATCAGATGCTTATCCCATGGCCCGCATGGATGAAACAAAAGAAAAACACAGTACAAGTGCGCAACTATAATGAATAACAGAGTGAATTGAAATAAAGTGCATTAACCACTTAATACCCAAGTGAGTATAAGTAACTAGGTTACCAATAAGGAGCGTCTGCTGCTGTGATAGGGTGGTCCAAGACCCTGAATCTAGACAAAACAAAACAGCGCACAATGCTCATGGCAAAGTAAGAATGAACAATTTATATTAAAAGTAATTCAAGGTTCTGCGTACATCAGATAAAGGTAAAACAGGCATGTAACTGTAACTATGACAGTTGTTACCACTCAGGTAATTGCTGGTTAAGTGAAGCTGGCGTGGGAGGCAGAGCTGACCCTGATCGGTGAGACTGTCCCTCTACCAGCTACTCCTAAACGGAGCTTGGGACTTATCTACCTGGATTATGTGGAAGCCTAAAGGGAACCCTCCGCTTCTAAAGAGCCAGCAGATGAAAGCACAGGCTGATATGACTGCAGATTCCTGACATTGGGTGATCCGCTGCAGCCTTCTCCTGTGTCCTGATACCTGAGTGGTAACAACTGTCATAGTTACAGTTACATGCCTGTTTTACCTTTATCTGATGTACGCAGAACCTTGAATTACTTTTTAATATAAATTGTTCATTCTTACTTCACCACGAGCATTGTGCGCTGTTTTGTGTTTTGTCCCGCATGGATGAGCTTGCGGGGCCAAAGTATCTGACCACTATGGATTTGTCAAAAGGTTACTAGCAAATACCTCTGACCCTGGAAGCTAGGTTGAAGTCAGCATTTATCACTCCAAGTGGCCTCTATGAATTTTTAGTGATGCCATTTGGTATGAAAAATGCCCCGGCTACCTTCCAACGCCTTGTCAATAGGTTGCTGTGTTTAGCAATACATGGGAGACTCACTTGATTCACGTAGCAGTAGGATCAGGGAAGCAGGAATGACCCTGAAGCCTACAAAGTGTCTAGTGGGTATGGCAGAAGTGTTATACTTAG
Organism: Ascaphus truei; assembly: GCF_040206685.1. NCBI lineage: Eukaryota > Metazoa > Chordata > Amphibia > Anura > Ascaphidae > Ascaphus > Ascaphus truei. The sequence goes on along the minus strand of NC_134483.1, from coordinate 388,559,286 downwards.
GCTGCGCTTATAGTGCTGGCGAAGCGATGTTGCTTGAAACCCATTGTATGGAAGCCGTCGGGCGCGACAGAGCTACCAAAATCCTTGTAGTCACTAGAATTTGATTTTTGCAGACGGTCTCACCATGTGACTGCCTCTAAGCCAATCAGATGGCTTCTACTGCACCCATAGACATTATCCATCATAAACATTTGTCTCATATTCTTTTGACAGTCATTGTATAAAGTCATTAATTTTGATTGTAGTTTATATAGTTTTGGTTACCCAATTTAGTTTCTAGATCGTTTATATATCTATGTATTTAACAGTTTAGACAGATGGAAGATGGCTTCAATATGGCTGTATATTGCATATCGATTTGTGTATACTATAGGTTTAAACAAACTCCAGTTTGTTTAAATAGCACACATTAGCAGCATACAGAAAACGCAACAACTCTCAGTTTTGCCGTTTGCTGTTGTCTCCGTTTGCGCTTCTCTGCCCGACCCTCTGCCTTCCCCCTTGTAGCGAGCGACATCTCAAACTGATATTACAACTTTCGTAATGGCGACGGGTGACTTAATCGGTCGTGTCGCCGTCACTATAAGCGCAGCCTAAGTTTGAGGGCAGGAGACTTATCGGGCGGTTCCATAGGGAAGAAAATGGCTGGAATAGACTTTTTCTTAAAGTTAAACAGTAATAGGATCTGACCAAGGAATTTGTAGTCAGAAGGGTGTTAGCAGGGCTGACAAGGGGGGTCATACATAAGGACTGCAGAAGACCGTCTTCCATCTTAGAGGGGTTCATGCGCGCAACAGAATTAGTGTGTTCCTCTATCTTTGAGGCAAAACTTTTTAGACTCACATTCGCTTTGGCCTTCTTTGCCTCTTTACGGGCAGGAGAGTTAGTCTGCGTATCCAAGAAGGGAGGGAGCGGTTTACAGCTCACGGATGTAAGTCTAGGGCCGGCTTGCACAACTCGTCCTCGAGGGCCTCAAACAAGTCAGGTTTTCAGGATATCCCTACTTCAGCACAGCTGGCTCAATTTCACTGATCCACTAATTGAGCCAGCTGTGTTGAAGTAGGGATATCCTCAAAACCTGGCTGTTTGCGGCGTGGATTTGTGCAGGCCTGGTCTAGGGGATAGCTCATTCGTAGGTCTAAGACAGATCAAAAAGGGAAGGGAGCATGTATTTCACTGTGAGGGCTGCCAAGGAGCCTGATATGCCCTGTCAAGCTGCTGAGTTTACTTGGGGTGCAGGCTAAACAAGGAGGGGCCACTGCTGTTACACGCAGATGGGGGCCCTATCGAGATTTCAATACTTGCAGGTCTTCCGTGTGCCTTAAACAGCAGGGATTAGTGGGATCTCAATTCGGAACGCACTCGTTCTGCATTGGGGTGGCAACAGAGGCATCAAGGGCAGGGCTCACCATACCAAGAATGCAAAGAAAATCTAGGAGGGAGAAGGACCAACATTGGATCCATATCCAGTAAAATGAAAGAGACCTGTTAACTAAGGCAGTAGGGAAGGGTGAGCTTAACACCTGGGAGGTCCTTCTCCCTCCTACTAGAGGTAAATGAGAATTTGAATCCTAGTATAGGTGTATTAGTATTTTATCTGGTAGTTAGGACCTGTGAGTAGGGTCTGCGTTGATGTGGCTCAAAGGCTTACGACACTTTGGCCAAAGGGTTAAACTAAATGACCCTTTTTCAAGAGAATATATAAGTATTTTACTGTGTATTTTTGTCATATTGGAAGTGGCATTGGGCTTTTTTTGTTCTTTGTTTTATTTCATCGCAACGAAAGATTTGTATCCAGCTTCCAGTATTCATAAGGACTGAAGATTTGCTAACTAATCCTGCATTGGGGGAATGAAAATATTACCTTCGGCAGAGTAAGAGTGGTTGCAGACAGCGCCACTAACCAAGGATTGTTACACGGCTCTTTTTGCGCATCACCCCGCGTTTGGTAATTGATTTCTGTGGATTTCATTCCGTAGACATTTTATTTTGTTTTGCCCCATCCGTGTTTATTTGTGATAATTTTGTAATTCAAGCTGCGTTTTGTAAATAAACCAAATTTATTTTATTTCATGCTTTATTCAACCAAAGGATCCAGATGGTAAAGTGTTAATAAGCTTGGTCTACCGTGACAAGGGCGTCACCGGGATGCAACTTCCGGGACCCCTCTCGTGATGCTGACCCAAGTCCCGGCTGACCCTTTACTTAACCCACTACCAAGCATTTTGTCAGGGACTAGCAGTTACGCTATATCTCTCTATATAAATAAAGCCGCAGCCTTTATACCTCCAGATTTTGTCTGTCATTATTTTTATGTTTTGTGTGGGTAATGGGAAAGGGAGAATCTCGCACCTCCCTGGTCATGGAAATGCTCAGCAGCTTTTGGCATCTGTGCACTCAGTGTTAAGGCGTAGGATACGAGGGCAGTCAGGGGGACTGCCACTCAAGACTACCTATCCCCTCCCCATATTTGCGGTCTTGCGAGCCTCACCCTCATCACATGTATTTCTCTCTCCCCGTCTCACTTTCTTGCACACTCCTCCATCAATTACCCCCTCACTCATCCCCTCCCCAGACACACAATCCCAGCACAATAATTGCCCCCCCCCTCCAATACATACAAAAATCCCCACCCCTCAACCCCCAAATACATACAACTCATACCTGCCTCCCAAATACATACAAAACACACTTAGCTTTGGGATGGTCTCAGGCCTCTGGTGCCCCTGCTGCTGTGGGCCTCCTGTCAGGCTTCCCCAACCCACACTGTTCTGCCCCTCTTCCTCACTGTCACACACCGGGCCTCTCATGCTGGTACGTGTGCCGATGTCAGAGAAGCGCCCTGCGAGGCACGCAGCTCGGGAGAACCCAAAAGCTTTGTCTGGCCGCCGGGCCCCAGCTTTCTCCAGCTGCAGGTCTCCCTCACTGTTCCACACCGACCCTCTCTCTCATGCCAGTGTGCGCCAACATCAGAGAGAGGCAGGGAGAATGAGGGAGGCCCGAAGCTGGTTAGAGCTGGAGTCCGGCAGCCAGGCAAAAAAGTTGTGCCGAGCTGACCCAAAGCCCCCAGCAGCCACCTAGCCTGGGACCTTTGTCCCAGCCCTCTTCCTCTGTTGGTAGCCCTGCTGCCACTATAGTCAGGCTCTTGGCTTCCATAACTCTGGCTGAGGAAACACCATAAACGGCTTCAGTAAAATAAATGATCTTGGACGACTTTAAATTAATTTTAGAACCATTGTCCAACTAAGAAACTGAAGATCTTTGCTAGCATCTGTTTCTGAATCAGCAGTGTGAAAACATCCAACACCACATTACATTTTTATTTTTTATTAAAAAAAACAAACTTTTTTTTAATGGAATAATGCAAAGTACCAAAAGGGAAAGAAACAAATATAAAACAAACAGCTTTTTTTTTAGATTGTGGTCAGCTGAGTCACATTATCTTTGCTTCGGTTTGCCAGGTGAGATTCTATTATTTCTGCAAATAGATTTCTTTTCAGGAGGTTGTAAGCAAGAGGCAACAGCTGGCCAGCCACTTTGTGAAAATACTGCATGAAAACAGAAAAGGTCGGTTATGTGGCTGGTGAGGAAAAAAACCATTTCAAACTGGGTTACTAAAGATTATTATTATATCAAATAAGGAACCAAGTGTCTTCATGTACCTAGAATCCCTGGCTGCATTGAAGCATTGTATGTTGTGTGATTATGTGGAATGGCAGATATGTAAGACATATGAGTACATTCACAAGTGGTATTTATATTTGCTGTACGCTGGAGAGTTTGTCACTTTTACACTCACCATAACTTACTTTGTGTATCTGGTTTGTGGCCACTACCTGCTTCACATTGCAAGGTCAGTAAGCATCCTTTGACTTGGGGAGAGCATGCCATTTCTTTCAATAAGCTGTAATGTAAGCCTTTTGGAGGAGCATGTCCCAGATCAAAGTATGTTCTTGAATAATTTGGCTAATTAGACAAATATATGCAATATTAAAGGAAACCGAGAAATATTTCAGACCAAAAATGTCACAGGTTTCGCTTAGGAGAACATTATGTCAACTACCCATGAAAACACAGGCTTGCCCATAAGCGTCAGTCCAACTCAGCCTTTATCTTTCTATTTGTTCCTAAGCAGTTGGAAGTCATTTATGCATAAAACACTAATGACTCATGCAACCATCAGAAAGGTGTTTTTGAAGTTTGAAGGCACTTTCACCATTATCCAAAAGAGAGAGAGAGAGATCTCTGTTCTCAAACTACAGTATAAACAGAAGGCTTTTTATAATCTCCTAAAAGTGACGGCAGAGGAGATCACATGGGAAGTACTCACCCGGTCCCAATATCGGTGCAAACCCTCCCCACCCCCCCACCCTAATGTTAATTTCACTTTATTAAGCCTTTTAAGATCTGTAGTGACCTCTGCCTTTTATAATGTATGAGATTCAATAAAGGAGCAGACACTAAAGTAAATTGCAGCATACAGATTTAAATATACAAGCTGGAATTCGCTTAAATGCCTATTGCATTAGTGAACCCATTGCATACAGTACCTTGCAGCGTATGGAAACTACTGCATTCTGCAATTCATTTACTCTAATATAAGGATGTTTCTGAAAAAAAATAAATGTACTTACATGTGAGCCATAGCAGAAGAGATCAATTCCCAGTTCATAACCCATGCCATAATCACACTCGTCATTTGCAAATTGAACAAAAGTTATGATTTCCTGAATGGGTGCGAAAGCTTTTATTCTTTTGTCGTCCGTGGGAGCTTCCACGATGCCTTTGCAAATGCGTTTAAGACTTGCTGAAAACAACAAAGGCTTTATATGAGAAAAGATGCATCATATCAGCAGTAAATAAAAGTGCCTTCATTTCTGACCATATATTTTCCTTTCAGTTGCTCTGAGACTGTAGGTACTACAGGGTCCGAACTACTCCCACCTGGGGGCTGAAGACAACACAAATCTGGTTCTTCTCCTTTGAACTTTAGTCAGTTTCCAACTTCCTTAGAATCAATTATTCTATTTACAAAGTTGTGAACGCTCCACCTTCATTTCCAATCCACCACCTCTTCTTAAACACCACTACACTTTTACACATTTAACAGATCAGGATGGGATACTGGCAATCACTTAAAAAAAAAAAAAGACAAAGGAAATAAAATAATTATCTCTTTTTGCCTATCTGTACATACATCTGGGATGAAATCACGGAGTATTAATGTGTTGCCCTGGTTAACTAAATAGTGATGGTTGCTGCAGTAATTAATACAAAATAACCTTGCTCTTGCAGTTCTTGACTGCCATCCTGAGATCTATACAGGGTTATTCTATTCCTCACCTGTCACACATAATGCAGCAATAGAAGAGACATTAGGTGCAATCTTATGTAAGCAAGCAGAAACCTCACCAAAGACTTCAAAATGAACACATGAACACATTGTCCTACGGCTAATATGAGGCAGTTAACCATGGCAGCTTGCCAGGGAACTAAATACTTTGCCAGTCTGTCGTGACAAGAATTACATTAAAAACACCAAAATGGAAGTTGAGATCCCTCACAAATTGCCAGTAAGCATGGATGTCCTAAAAGCTGATTTCACAGATGAGGTCGCAGGTTAAATGTAACCATTGTAACTGAGGAGAGGGAGAGCGAGAGGAAAAAAAAAAAAAAAAAAAGTGTTCAAGCATTAACATCAAGCAACAACATGAAAAGCATCTGCACTCCACTTGTATAGATTAAAATTTGTACACAAAAAAAAAGTACATTATGGCGAGTAAAAAAGTGACAAACACAGTGCATGCATACAGCAAAAATTGGAGGAAAAAATAAATAAAAAAACACTTGTGAGCACATTCATGTCTCAGACAGGTCTGCCTTTCCCTATTATTTCTTAGCATACAATGCTTACACTGCAGCCAGGGATTCTGGGAAATGACATGCAAATGAGCACGCAGCAAATCACTTTTTGCTTCTTGGCCATTTTAACATGGTCCCCTATATACTTATGCCTGCCGTATTACATGGCTTTTAAGCAAAACCTGGCTTAAAGTATATGGCCAAAAAAAGAGTGGTGTAAAAAAAGGCATAATTATAATAAATTGTTCTTGCTTGTATAGGACTAACTGTGTATATAGCGCTATACATAGAATTTTACAGGCATAAGACCTGCCCTGATAAACTTATAACCTAATTTTTGGTGCCTTCGGTAGCTATTATAATAAACCCACACACTGAAATGTACAACCTACCATCTGTTTCAGGGAGTTCCCTGTAACCAACGTCATTCTTGTCAACTGGAACCACAAGACCTGCACTGTGGAAGGACTTTGTCACAACCTGAATTAAAGGGAATGCAAAATGTGACTACAGAATATCCAGGAAACACTAGGTGCCAAGTGTCTCCCTGTTAAAAGTATTACTGAAGGCAGAATGAAAAATAGTGTTATCTGGACTTAACTATTACCTTTCAGTTCAAATGTGCATGGTTTACATCTCAGTCTTTTTACAACATCTACTAACCCCTTTAGAAAGTTGCTGGCTCTGTGGAATACACGTACACGCACCTCTCCCGCAGTTTACCATTGCTGTACAAAACAAACATACAAAATATTGCAAACCTGTCGCGCTTCCTCGAGACTGCACTGAAACGTCTAAAACATAACATATTTTTTTAATGCACCATCAGATCTCCAGGATTGTAACAACGGGTGGTCCCTTCCCCCCTCATTACTGGAGTGCCACAGCATATTTATATGCTTTATTCGGTCTGCAGTACGATCCTAATTGCTCTGCTGTTTTGAACACCCATATTCTGTATTTGTTGCCATAAAAAGTAGGTTTTCATTTGTGTGTGCTTCTTTTCAAGAGGGAATATTGAGCTAGAAGGGCACAAAGAAAACGTCACTGAATAATGAATGAAAGGTCGAATGAATAGATGGCATGTACTTTTACCAAAGCCACCACGCTCGATTTCAGTAGCTTTGGACATGAATAAACTGCAGCTTAGTAACCAGATTGAAACGACCAGCATGATTATTCACTGAACAAGGAAATTAGTAAATAATGTATATTATAATCCCATTTAAAAGCATCTTCAACGATTAAGTTATTAATATACCTAGGAAAATGTACTTATTTACTCCTGCTCCTCTTTGCGTATATAAGCATCTGCAAGTTTTTTTTGTAAAGTATAAAACTCTAAAAAAAAATTGTTAATCTGTCTATACATTTAACAAGTGAAGCCACAGAAGAGAAGCCTACTTTCTTCTCTCTTCTTTTCATGGAGGCCGATTTCTGTTCCAACGAGTAACCCAGCGCCTCTGCTGCCAACGTCAGCTTTTCTACCAAATCTTTCACAAGTGTAGATGCCCGCTGATCAGTGACTTCCTTAAGCTTCTTAGATGCAAACTGTCTGAGGATAGAAAAACCCAATAAAGCAAAACACAAAACCAGAGAGAAATTAAATTGTATTTCCTTTTCTCTTATTTCCAAAGTGGAAAATAGAGATGTCTAGTCCTTTTTGCTTTGTTCATGGTTGGAAAACCATGCATTAGGTAAAACCTAATACAGTAAAGTAGTCCCAGAGCTGCCAAAATGAAGCACTTAATGTTTTTTCTAATTTTTAACTACAATAGAGTATTTCTATCTACTCTTTTTTGCTACATTTTAGTAAAAAAACACACCCAGAAACTTACTTGACAGCAGCAAAAATATTATCTCCAACTTGAGTGATGAGGCATCCCTTATTCGCTTCATTAGAGCCAAGAAATACTGGAAGCTCGTCGGGAGAGTCCCTGGAATCATACATACACATACGCAATTTAATGCCGATCGAGCCCAATAAACGTCAGAGTTTGGAAACCCACCGCCCTACCCCAAAGACTCTGCTTACATGACAACCTGTACTGAAGAAAAAAAATAAAATCAGGAGACTAATTCATGTCACATGTAAATGTTAAGGGCTACAGTATATTTAACAATCGAGGGAGCCATATCTTACAAAAGGTACAATTTGTGTGGTAATACAAAAAAGGACTGAGGTTTTCAAGTAGCAATATGCACAAATTCCTAGTCTATTTTGAGCTCTGATAAGACCTACTTTATGTAATGGTAACATTTAGCCACATGGGTCACACTCTACAAGGAAGTAATGTCAGACAAAATTAACATTTACCTGCTCACGCAAAAATATAAGCATCAGAGAAATCAAGAGGCTCCTGGAGGCAAAATTAGTGTGTACACACACACACACAGTAATAATATAGTTATTTAATAGTAAACTGTGATATAATTACTTATCTAGTTTGTTATTTATTAATAATTATATGGTACACCAAGGTCCAGTACCCCATACACACAAGTTCACTGTCCCTGCCACGCCAGTACCGCCACTAGTGAATAATAATACATCTAATTAGTGTACAATTAAATCTAACTACCAGTTGCTTTTAGGGATATATTAAGAGAGAAACCCCTCACTAACTCTTAAAGAGTTCGTATGGAGAGGTGGGTGCTACCTGGGAAATATTCAGAGTATTAAAAAAATGTACTAGAGCGTACATAGAATGCACTACAATAAATAATTGGATAATACAAAAAACAAACTTTAATAGGCATACTAAAATAAAAAACAGAAATATAACTAGTGCTCCTAAAACAAAAATAATAAAAATGGTGTTCATCTCCATGGGGCCAAACTTATGATGATGGCTATAGAATGAGTGATAGCTCAACTAATATGAAGGTGCTTAAAGCTGCAGTTCAAGTAATATTCTACGCGCGTATTTTTTTTTTAATAAATCAGTTCTGTACAATGAGAAAATACTTTTAGCATTTTTTTTTTTTTTTTAAACGCAACAACGAATTTTAAAGACATTTTGAAGTGAAACTTCTTTGCTGGCACCTACGGAGTTTTGATAGGAAACATGCCTTGTGAATAAATTTCCGTGACGGAAGTGACGTCACTGCTGGCAGAAGAGGTCGGACATGACGTCAGGGGGAGGGAGAGGAAAGACACAGATAGAGACACACAGAGACTGACAGACACACAAGACAATGAAGTTTCACTTCAAAATGCGCGTGCTCGGCACACACATAAATTTAAATGTATTGTAATGAATAAGAATTTTTGTTTCCATATAAACCATTTACAAAGTCAAACCCCCTTCCTCTTCTGAAAGGCTCTAGCTCTTGAGCCCTGCCCTCTCTCTAGCAGTGCACCAAATTGTACTGCTTGGTCACATGATCTTCCACACAGAACTTTGCATCCTGGGTACTCTTGTGCAGCCCTAACAGTGAATTAAATAACCCCCGATTTGGCGATCGATTACAGGAGAACAGATTGATCGGCAACTTAGCTAATCACTCGTCAGTGTGTAGATTGTATTGATGCACATATTGAATGGATTTTTTTTTTTTAAACGGCAGCCTGAACTGCATCTTTAAATTAGAGCCCCAATGCTCAGCATATCCCTTCATAAGTGGTAACAAGAAGTTGGTTCGAGTTCTAGTGGATACAGATTCAGTTGACAAAATACGGATATGTATCTAAGCCTGAATACTGTGCATCTATTCTTTAAGGGATGCTTGTTGACTGTTGTTCTAGCCATTAGCCAGGCAAAACATTTCTAACATTACTGAATAAAACCTGTAGTATTCAACGGTGACTGATCCCTGTATGCGCGTCTGGTCTCAGTGGCCTTGTACTTTGACAGATAGATATATAGATATATACACATTTTTTTATTTTTTATACTACAACATATAAAACTATAACGTACATTTATTTGATACTAGTGGAGTGTCTGGGGACAATACGGGAACTGTGTGCTTCTGCCACCTGCCAGTGACAGGCAGACAAGTAGAGCTAGTATAGAGCAGCAGATCAGAGTCTGACCCTAGGCTAGATAGCAACAGCAAGCCTAGTATAGCACGAACATATACAACAAGTGACGTTCACAACCAAGACGTCTAACAGGAATGCCAGTTTTAGTGGTTGGAGGAAACGTTTTGAAAGTTGACCTGGATGTAGGGTTGAGCGGTAAACCATTAAATAGATATATCGCGATGACAGAATCTGCCGGTATACCGATATGGGAGATTAGCCGTTATCGTGATATTTCGGGAATGCAGACGTGTGTACGCAGTAACTGTGCCGTCTACGCGTGTATTTGTGTGTGCAGTACCTGTGCCGTCTCTGCTGCTCAGTCCCCCCCCTCCTCTATGCTGCTGGCAGCGCTAGAGGTTGGGCAGCGAAGCAGCACGGGGGAGACCTTGTTATCGGGTGTGGACATTGCGGTGGCAAAGTGTCCTGGAGGCGGAACGTCCGCTGCATTTTGGTCACCGCCAAATGTCCTACACCGCAAAAACTGCTGTGCTATGGCAGGCAGGCACTGCTACACCCATTTCAAACATCTGTGTCAGAATTGACAATAGGCAAATGGGTACCTGGCAATGCAGGACAGCCGGACACCCATTACGTAACATCTAGGTTGGCATTGGCACAGTGTGTGGCTTGTTGTGTTGTGTTTATGTCCTAAACCAGTGTTACTGTTCCATCTCTCAGTAACGGAAGTGTGGGGCTATGCTCAAGGACATACTCCTTTATTTTGTTAACATTTTGCTCACAATAATTATTAACCTGTGAACACCAAGTCAGCACTCGGTGTTATATCTGTGTGAATCAATGCATCGCTCACTCCACGGCCAGCAGGCTAGTATCATTGAGTAACTGTTTCTGAATGAGTATATTATGTAGTAAATTCAATTCACTATCAACAATAAGTAAACACCACAACAGCGTTCGTCAGGCTGAGTGTCTGTTGTAAACTACATTTCGCAAGCTTGTGGCAGTATTATTGGCCACAAACTGGCTTCTTGCCATTGTTGCCGTCAGTGGCTTGTGTGCGCAACCACCACTAATGTAACCACCATCAAAACATCATTAGTATTTTTTTGAATTGCCAAACCAAAACAGTCAAATATGGCACCACAAGTTGTATTTTTGGGGCACGTTGGCATGGCAACGTGACATGTGACCCCCGCAGCGTCATTTGATGCCGGTTACCATGGCGACGCATTGCCGCAGATCAGGTAGGAGAAGCTGCAGAGGCCTTGCGCGGTACCCCCGGGCATTTAATTTAAATGCCTTGGGGGAGTGCGCTGGCGCTGCCCCGGAAACTCTCCCGCCTGCCACTTTGCGCACCCCTGCGTTCTGCTAGGGATTTCTTCATCTTCTTGACAACTGTCTTTGTGTTATTGTTCTAGCTACACTACCACTAAATTATTACACCAATTTAGCCCATCACAGGGTCTTTTTCTAGAATTGTGAGAGAATATCAGTGAAAGCAGGTAGTGATAGAGAATATCAGTGAAAGCAGGTAGTGATAGAGAATATCAGTGAAAGCAGGTAGTGATAGAGAATATCAGTGAAAGCAGGTAGTGATAGAGAATATCAGTGAAAGCAGGTAGTGATAGAGAATATCAGTGAAAGCAGGTAGTGATAGAGAATATCAGTGAAAGCAGGTAGTGATAGAGAATATCAGTGAAAGCAGGTAGTGATAGAGAATATCAGTGAAAGCAGGTAGTGATAGAGAATATCAGTGAAAGCAGGTAGTGATAGAGAATATCAGTGAAAGCAGGTAGTGATAGAGAATATCAGTGAAAGCAGGTAGTGATAGAGAATATCAGTGAAAGCAGGTAGTGATAGAGAATATCAGTGAAAGCAGGTAGTGATAGAGAATATCAGTGAAAGCAGGTAGTGATAGAGAATATCAGTGAAAGCAGGTAGTGATAGAGAATATCAGTGAAAGCAGGTAGTGATAGAGAATATCAGTGAAAGCAGGTAGTGATAGAGAATATCAGTGAAAGCAGGTAGTGATAGAGAATATCAGTGAAAGCAGGTAGTGATAGAGAATATCAGTGAAAGCAGGTAGTGATAGAGAATATCAGTGAAAGCAGGTAGTGATAGAGAATATCAGTGAAAGCAGGTAGTGATAGAGAATATCAGTGAAAGCAGGTAGTGATAGAGAATATCAGTGAAAGCAGGTAGTGATAGAGAATATCAGTGAAAGCAGGTAGTGATAGAGAATATCAGTGAAAGCAGGTAGTGATAGAGAATATCAGTGAAAGCAGGTAGTGATAGAGAATATCAGTGAAAGCAGGTAGTGATAGAGAATATCAGTGAAAGCAGGTAGTGATAGAGAATATCAGTGAAAGCAGGTAGTGATAGAGAATATCAGTGAAAGCAGGTAGTGATAGAGAATATCAGTGAAAGCAGGTAGTGATAGAGAATATCAGTGAAAGCAGGTAGTGATAGAGAATATCAGTGAAAGCAGGTAGTGATAGAGAATATCAGTGAAAGCAGGTAGTGATAGAGAATATCAGTGAAAGCAGGTAGTGATAGAGAATATCAGTGAAAGCAGGTAGTGATAGAGAATATCAGTGAAAGCAGGTAGTGATAGAGAATATCAGTGAAAGCAGGTAGTGATAGAGAATATCAGTGAAAGCAGGTAGTGATAGAGAATATCAGTGAAAGCAGGTAGTGATAGAGAATATCAGTGAAAGCAGGTAGTGATAGAGAATATCAGTGAAAGCAGGTAGTGATAGAGAATATCAGTGAAAGCAGGTAGTGATAGAGAATATCAGTGAAAGCAGGTAGTGATAGAGAATATCAGTGAAAGCAGGTAGTGATAGAGAATATCAGTGAAAGCAGGTAGTGATAGAGAATATCAGTGAAAGCAGGTAGTGATAGAGAATATCAGTGAAAGCAGGTAGTGATAGAGAATATCAGTGAAAGCAGGTAGTGATAGAGAATATCAGTGAAAGCAGGTAGTGATAGAGAATATCAGTGAAAGCAGGTAGTGATAGAGAATATCAGTGAAAGCAGGTAGTGATAGAGAATATCAGTGAAAGCAGGTAGTGATAGAGAATATCAGTGAAAGCAGGTAGTGATAGAGAATATCAGTGAAAGCAGGTAGTGATAGAGAATATCAGTGAAAGCAGGTAGTGATAGAGAATATCAGTGAAAGCAGGTAGTGATAGAGAATATCAGTGAAAGCAGGTAGTGATAGAGAATATCAGTGAAAGCAGGTAGTGATAGAGAATATCAGTGAAAGCAGGTAGTGATAGAGAATATCAGTGAAAGCAGGTAGTGATAGAGAATATCAGTGAAAGCAGGTAGTGATAGAGAATATCAGTGAAAGCAGGTAGTGATAGAGAATATCAGTGAAAGCAGGTAGTGATAGAGAATATCAGTGAAAGCAGGTAGTGATAGAGAATATCAGTGAAAGCAGGTAGTGATAGAGAATATCAGTGAAAGCAGGTAGTGATAGAGAATATCAGTGAAAGCAGGTAGTGATAGAGAATATCAGTGAAAGCAGGTAGTGATAGAGAATATCAGTGAAAGCAGGTAGTGATAGAGAATATCAGTGAAAGCAGGTAGTGATAGAGAATATCAGTGAAAGCAGGTAGTGATAGAGAATATCAGTGAAAGCAGGTAGTGATAGAGAATATCAGTGAAAGCAGGTAGTGATAGAGAATATCAGTGAAAGCAGGTAGTGATAGAGAATATCAGTGAAAGCAGGTAGTGATAGAGAATATCAGTGAAAGCAGGTAGTGATAGAGAATATCAGTGAAAGCAGGTAGTGATAGAGAATACCAGTGAAAGCAGGTAGTGATAGAGAATATTAGTGAAAGCAGGTAGTGATAGAGAATATTAGTGAAAGCAGGTAGTGATAGAGAATATTAGTGAAAGCAGGTAGTGATAGAGAATATCAGTGAAAGCAGGTAGTGATAGAGAATATCAGTGAAAGCAGGTAGTGATAGAGAATATCAGTGAAAGCAGGTAGTGATAGAGAATATCAGTGAAAGCAGGTAGTGATAGAGAATATCAGTGAAAGCAGGTAGTGATAGAGAATATCAGTGAAAGCAGGTAGTGATGAGAGCGTGACTGAGACAAGTGAAGCTGCTGATACTGCAGTCTGTGAGGCAGAGTATTGATTTGTATGGCGAGCTGAGTAACTAACTTGCCAATGTCCATGGTGACATAGGTACTGCTGTCACATCCACCATATCAACTGGACTGAACCTCCACATCCGCACACGATGAAGCTTTCTGCGCCCCAACATAGAGCAGTAGTAGAGGTGCTGGGCATAGCAGACTCAGACGGTGGAGCTGAAACCAGATTTAAAACCCATCATGGTGGACCACGACAGGCTACAACTACGCCATGCTCTTGCACCAACCTGCGAACAACAACACGTACTGCTGTATCTCCTGCTGAGACATCTGTTCACAACAGATGGGCCTGGGCCCAGGAAGCATCATCAGTGTGTCACTATACAGATAGAATCACCTGAGGTCAATGACAGGAAAAAGCTGCTGACAAACGTGGCCCCGACAGAAACTCACTCTCTAATAAACAAGCAATAGCCTCCAAATCCTATTACAGTACCCGCCTCCTCTAAAACAGAGCTGGTCGCTAACACAGCATGTTCTGCTAACACATGCTGAAGAGCAGCAGGTTTATGAGGCATGCCCACAACCGGGGTTACAGCAGCCACAGTACTACAGCTACTCCTATGGCTTGCACCAGCAGGAAAATCCCCTGGTACACCAACATTTATTTTTTCCCTCTCTCCCTTCCCGACCACACCCACTCCCCAAACACCCACTCCCTTGCCTCACCAGAAAGTGTGTGACAAAACAGGCAGGAAGTGGCAAAACAAATGCCGTCCGCAGATTCCCCCGAAGTTGCGAGAGCCTGCCGGAAGATTCCGCTCGGAATTAACGCCCTGAGCCGCCTCATGATATTATTTCGCGAATCAGATTGGACCCTAAAAGTCCAGGAGAATCTGCACAACGGATTTTGACAGGTTCGCCCATATCTACTCGCACCCAGATGCCATGGGATTAAGAAGAGCTCTGATACCCAAACACCCGATCAGCAAAATTACATGTTGGGACATTAAAAGATCAGTAAACAAGATAGGTTAGGTTCGTTAAAAAAAAAAAAAAAAGTCTCAAATATATGTTTAGGTCACTACAGAATGTAGCAAACAATAGATCAGGAGATGGGGAAAAAATAAACTCTGGCAACATTGTGATGCAGCAGTTTTACTTGTAAGAGCTTACATTTTAGTACCTGTTGCAATGTTACTGCGGGTCAGAACACACTCATTACTAAAGGTTTTGAATAAAATAGTACATCTGTGAAACATGCAAGAGAACACTTCTGGATATCGCACACAGGCCTGATGCATTGAAATGTACACGTTACCTGAAGTAGCCCATATGGTGCTGTGTTTTGCTGTCCCCTACAAGTACAGTCTGGAATTCAGGTGGGTCGTAAAAGAACCGCCAGTGCAGATTATAGTTAATACCCGACGTCTTCTTGGTCACCTTGTGCTTGCCAGAGAGAATGTCATAAGGGCCGACGAGCTGAAGGCCAAGGCTAGATTTTAACACATCTGAAATGGAAACAAAACAATACATGATTTCTCTTGTAGTGTCAAGGATCTAAAATACATGTAATAGTGATGTACCGAGCACCGGGTAATTACCCGGCGCTTGCTCAGCTACCCAGATATTACCCGGACTGGTAGCAGGGGGCTGGGCCCGGCACCAAGTAGGAACCGGCGCCGGGTAATGTCAGAGTAGTTGAAAATATTTCATCACTTACCTGCAGCCGGCAACGGAAGGTGAGAAAGACCGCGGCGACATCTGGGAGCAGCAGCCGAGGAGGTCCTGGTGGTGGTGGAAGCAACGGAAGTCTGTGTTCAGCCGGCTCCTCCCTGGCTGTTCAATAGGAACGTTCCTGCTCCGGTCACATGGTGCCCCCGGCTCACACTGGTGTCAGCTCTGTACTGTATTCCTGCTGCTCCCGCCGGCTGAACACAGACTTCTGTTGCTGCCACCAGGACCTCTGCTGCTGCTCCTAGATGTCGCCGCGGTGTTCCTCACTCTGCAGGTAAGTGCCGCCTCGTATCCGGCCGGGTAAACGGATTCATTTTGCCCGGGTACCCGTTTTTCTGAAAAATTAGGACCCGGTACAACACTAACGTAGTAAAACACAGGCCACAATGTGGTCACAAAAGGACTTAACATTTTTCCATAATAAGACCTGCATTAGACACTCCATCTACACCGAGTATATGACAATATAATGTCTCGGAGTCCACATCTTCTATGCAGCATCCTCAACCATGTCATGGCTAGGAACGTTTCCTGCAGTGTGCAGAACCCTTGCACTAGTAAACAAAAAAAAAACACCACACACCTCTGAGAATATAAAACAGATTGTGGGAGATATGTGCCCCTATGTGGTTGCAGTACAATAATATTTTTTTTTCATGTAGCACTAACAGTGAACATAGAGCTAAACATAATTGTACAGGCACAAGATGTCCTTGCCTCAGAGACACTACAATTTAATGTTGGTACCCAATGAAGGCAATAGAAGTGACTTGCCCCAAATCAAAAGGAACCAACCTTGGGATTCAAATAAAAATCGCCTGCTTTAAATACAGGAAAGTTAGCGCTAAGCCGCGCCTTCCCATCTGCAAAATGAGGCAGGAACTACACCACAGTAGCCACGCTGCCGCCGAGTGTGCTCATGCTTGAGCGGTGATGTCACCAAATTTCCAAGCATGAGTGATCGTCTGCCCTGCTGAATTTTGGAAGTGAGAGCGGGGGGAGAAGGGCGCGTGGCTGGATCGGGTCTATGTCTGTGTGCCGGTTGGTTGCTGAAGTGCGCTTGAAAATCAATTTTCCCTGTCTCCCCAAGCACCTAGCTTTGCTAAGCATACGTGCACGTGCACAGCGTCAGCGTGGCCATGCTAATTTGATTACATTAAAGTGAGCGTGGCAAGAGTGTGTTGCGGCCGTAGCCCAAGGCTGCGTCCCCGCTAGGACTGAGCGGGCTGCGCTTGCGGCGACTACGTACATATACATATAGATATATGTAAGTCCCCACTCACGCTGTGCGCGTGGGCACACGCTCACCCGCGCTCAGGTAAACAAAAAACAAACGAAAATCGAACTTTCCAGCCTGCTCAACTACCCACAATGCCCGCCCCCCCCGCGCGTAAATGCAGGACACCCGGCGCTCAAGCTTGGAGCGCTCTCCAAGCATGAGCACGCTCAGCGCCAGCGGGGAATCAGCCTTACGAAGCACTTGGTACATAGTTTTGAAGCCTACAGCTGCAACAGCACAGAGAACATTAAATGCAGACGTCATTTCTAAAAATTGTCTCAGAATGTGTAACATTATTTGTATTCAGGAGGCCATCTTGGATTGATGATGTCACTCATGTCATTGGAAGGTATTAGTGCATTGACATTCCTCAGTAACACTTTTGGCTTGGTAAAATTGAAAACTTTGCGCTGTTGCAAAACTAGAAAAAGTCAGGAATATGCAGTAGAACTAAACACTTGGCCTCCTGAATCCTGAGGAAAAATAAGAATAACTTTACTTTGTTTAGCTCCACAAGGGCAATTATTTAAAGGGGCCATTGCTCAAAGGACGCAGGTGAAATGTCAGCGTTTAAAAGGTTAAATTACGGTGATTTACACTGTCTTTTTCTAAAAATCAGTCAAGGATAAGTATTTTAAAATAATTTTTGAAACGGTGTGACCAAATTCTTAGGAATATTTTTAGAATCTTTATCTAGTCTATTTTGCAATAAGTACCTGAACCTCAGAATCTAGATAAACTTACAACCACCTATCCTGTTTGTAAAATAATTATGTAGTCATCCTTACCAGTTACATTCTTTAAAAAAAAAAGAAAGTATTAACCCCCAGTGTGCTCTTATGAAGCACCTGAGCACCTGGCCCAAGCACACCAGAGGCCATTTTGACGTACAAGGTATGTCATGGGGCAAAGATAATTTTCCTGGGGCTGATGGGGCATACTGCTTCAACTGAGCAGCATAATAATGGAAGTGCAGCCCCCCACACTTCCATCAGCCGTGGCGGTCATGTGATAACTGCTGAAGCGATCACATGACCTGCAAAATGTCAGAGGCCCAGTGGCATTCTGGTCCCTCAACTTCCGGCACTGAAAATGTAAATTTTCCCCAGGAATCCATTTTACCACAGGGAGCATCTGGGTTAATCTCTGCACAGAAAGCCCAAAACTGGTAGAAGTCCTCAGGCATGCTGAGCTGGTAACGACTCTCCACCTCCTGCCGCACTCCATCATGTACATCTGCCCGGCCGGAGCACCGCCTCTTGACATCCTGAGCCGCTTCTTCACACTGCAAAGAGACATTTCAAACATTTTACATTTAATGAATCAACATTAGTTATTCATCGAGGAAATTATAATGAACAGATTTCCAAACCCGACAGGCCTCATCGTCAAGTGTACAACATGAGATGAGGCACTTCTTACCTTCTGGTGCCAGTGTATAGTAAAGTTGTAATGTTATTTTTACACCACAATTCTACTGCACTGATGAATGTAATAGCGCCGTACAAATGATTAATAATTTGCCATGGCAGTACTTTACGGGTTTCTAAATCAAGTTACTTTAAGAATATAAAAATGTTGCACAGCAGTTGCATGCCTGCTGTAGGTCTGATGCATCTACCTTTGCATGCTTTATGATTTATGTCACTTGATCAGATTAAATTAGCCACACAAAAGGAATTGTTTACTATTACACTGCAAATTATTAGAGGTATGGGAAAAGCATGTTCGAGCTTAGAAACCTAAAGACACTGAGAAAATAGTTGGTATCGCTTTGTTACAGTGATACAGAATAAAATAACCAACAATGCAGAATGCAAATACACAGCATGCAACATAAATTACTGCATAGGGATTTCAGTTTTTTATTTATTTTTTGGTAAAATCAGTGTTGACCTTTTCTGTATTCTAGAATAGAGAATCAGTGACAGGTATAAAAAGATCTGTAGAAAAGCGCACACCTTTGGAGCACACCCAATGGCAATAACACAACATTTACTTACATGATGATAAAATAAAGGTTAAAATAATAAGATGTCATGATAAAACCCTAATGTACTAACAAATAGTGCATAGATAAAATAAAGGAAGGATTTGCAGGGCAGCTGGATGTGAAATATGGCACTCACCAAATCTAGAGATGAGGTAATTGTGTATCTTAGATATACAGTTAGGTCTGGAAATAATTGGACACTGATACAAGTTTTGTTATTTCGGCTGTGTAGCAAAATAAATTTAAGTTACAGTTAAATAATGAATATGGGCTTAAAGTGCAGTCTATCAGCTTTAAGTTGAGGGTATTCACATCCAAATTGGAGGAAGGGGTTAGGAATTACATCTGGTACTTTAATATGTAGCCCCCTCTTGGTACTTTAATATGTAGCCCCCTCTTTTTCAAGGGACCAAATATAATTAGACAATTGACTCAAAAGCTGTTTCATGGACAGGTGTGGGATATTCCTTCGTTATTTTATCATTAATTATGCAGGTAAAAGTTCTGGAGTTGATTCCAGGTGTGGCATTCGCGTTTGGAAGCTGTTGCTGTGAACCCACAACATGCGGTCAAAGGACCTCTCAATGCAAGTGAAACAGGGCATCCTTAGGCTGCAAAAAAAGAAAATCCGTCAGAGAGATAGCAGGAACACTAGGAGTGGCCAAATCAACAGTTTGGTACATTGTGAGAAAAAAAGAACGCACTGGTGAGCTCTGCAACACAAAAGGGCCTGGACGTCCACGGAAGACAACAGTGGTGGATGATCGTAGGATCCCTTCCACGGTAAAGAAAAACCCCTTCACAACATCCAGCCAAGTGAAGAACATTCTCCAGGAGGTAGGCATATCATTATCCAAGTCAACCATAAAGAGAAGACTTCACAAGAGCAAATACAGAGGGTTCACCACAGGGTGCAAACCATTCATAAGCCTCAAGAATAGAAAGGCCAGATTAGACTTTGCCAAACAATATCTAAAAAAGCCAGCCCAGTTCTGGAACAGCATTCTTTGGACAGATGAAACTAAGATCAACCTGAACCAGAATGACGGGAAGAAAAAAGTATGGAGAAGGTTTGGAACGGTTCATGATCCGAAGCATACCACATCTGTAAAACACGGTGGAGGCAGTGTGATGGCATGGGCATGCATGGCTTACAATGGCACTGGGTCACTAGTGTTTATTGATGTGACAGAAGAAGCCGGATGAATTCTGAAGTGTATAGGGATATATGGTCTGCTCAGATTCAGCGAAGTTGATTGGACAGCGCTTCACTTTACAGATGGACAATGACCCAAAACATATTGCGAAAGCAACCAAGAAGTTTTTTTAAGGCAAAGATGTGGAATATTCTGCAATGGCCGAGTCAATCACCTGATCTCAACCTGATCGAGCATGCATTTCACTTGCTGAAGACAAAACTTAAGGCAGAAAGACCCACGAACAAACAACAACTGAAGACATGTGTAGAATAACCTCCTATGGCGCTGAGGGTAGAGAATGGAATGGAGTCTTGTGCAATGGTTTCTTCTTGTATGGGTGACCTCAGAGAGGGGGACAAGAGATAAATAAAAAACACCACAATAGTGTATTACCCTTGAGACAACATATGCCGTGGTGGACAAGATACATAGAGCATTTATTGGTTAAAACAATTGTAACCTCAATTGATATAAAACATGTGTTGAATTAATAAACAGTAGATTATTCTCCTGCTGAATAAGAAAAAGCTCCCAAGCGCTTGTGCTTAAGGAAGCTGTGTTGCTCCGCCGTTTGGTAAAAACTGAAATCCTACTCACCGTCCATGAGTAGGACATGTGCAGTGGTTCAGGGTCTTTTGCCAGGAATAGCCGCTCGCCGTGGGGTGAAACCCATCAATTGGAGTTTCGAAACGCGTAGGAAGGTTTGTGGCCATCCAGGGACACCGTAGCTGTGCATACCAGATGGTGACGTCAGCGGAGGAGACGTTTGGAAAAAACTCTGTTGGCAGCAAGACCACGAGGACTGCAGGAGATCTCCCCGCACTAACGGACGTTCTGCACCCCACGGCGAGCGGCTATTCCTGGCAAAAGAACCCGAACCACTGCACATGTCCTACTCATGGACGGTGAGTAGGATTTCAGTTTTTACCAAACGGCGGAGCAACACAGCTTCCTTAAGCACAAGCGCTTGGGAGCTTTTTCTTATTCAGCAGGAGAATAATCTACTGTTTATTAATTCAACACATGTTTTACATCAATTGAGGTTACAATTGTTTTAACCAATAAATGCTCTTTGTATCTTGTCCACCACGGCATATGTTGTCTCAAGGGTAATACACTATTGTGGTGTTTTTTGTTTATCTCTTGTCCCCCTCTCTGAGGTCACCCATACAAGAAGAAACCATTGCACAAGACTGCATTCCATTCTCTACCCTCAGCGCCATAGGAGGTTATTCTACACAAATCTTCTCATCTGGTTGGAAGATACCGGATCAACCTCTCAGGCAACTCCAGGACTACCTTCATCACAAACTGTATCACAGGTTTTGTTCCACTGTTTGTATCACTGTATAATATTGTTTACACTAGCGCTAATTTGCACTTATTATTTTACCACAACAACTGAAGACAGCTGCAGTAAAGGCCTGGCAAAGCATCCCAAAAGGAGGAAACCCAGCGTTTGGTGATGTCCACGCGTTCCAGACTTCAAGCAGTCATTGCCTGCAAACGATTCTCGACAAAGTATTAAAAATGAACATATTATTTATGATTGTGTTAATTTGTCCAATTACAGTTGAGCCCCTGAAATAAGGGGACTGTGTATGAAAGTAGTAGATGTAAGATGATGGCGGTCACTGCATGATGGAACTCAGCCAAATGGTGGTTAAAATCAGCTTTATTAAATCAAGATGCTGCACATCACAGAGAGAAAACCTCTGACGCGTTTCGTCCCGACGTGGGACTTTATCAAAGAGTAAATAAGGGGACTGTATATGAAAATGGTTGCAATTCCTAAACGTTTCATACGATATTTTTATTCAACCCCTGAATTAAAGATGAAAGTCTGCACTTCTATTGCATTTCGGTTGTTTCATTTCAAATCCATTGTGGTGGCGTAGAGCCAAAATTATGAAAATTGTGTCAGTGTCCAATTATTTCCGGACCTAACTGTACATATGGTAATCACACCTTTTGTTTAAATTGATTGTCCCAATAAGTCAATTCATAACTTCTAGAAGTTTTTGTGTGCACTAACTTAGTCCAGTGTTAAAAATAGTGTTTTTCTGGTAATATTAGATGCTTTTTATTTTAATTTTTTAAGAGTACGGTATGACCATCCTCCCGAGGCCCAAACTGAACTTAGGCCTGTAATATAGAGCCCCCCGTTGCGCTACCGTGCGCACGCCAATTACAATTGACTGTGGGAGGCTGACGTTTATACAGTCGAGACGCCCGCACACGGCCGTGAGCGGTGGCGCGGCAGACCAGAGAATTGTATTTGCGTGCTCTCGCCGCGCCACGTGACACTATGAACCAATCACAGTGCTGCCTAGCGCTGTGACGTCCCAGCTACGCCCCCGAACCGCGTGCGTCACCGCTTACCCTCTACAAACGAAACGCCCGCGCCATGTACTGCGTGCGCCCGCACACACACCACTGCGCACTATATTACAAGTCGATATATAGACTTCGCCCTCATTGGCTGAGCCAGCTCATGGGATGATGTCGCGCGGCAGCCGCCTGATAAGACAAAAATGTTTTGTCTCCTGAAAACGCTGCCGCGTCAACGCACCTCATCGCCATCACTTGGCTAACTGCTATAGCCAACGACTGAAGTGTGCTTAACGCGAACGCAGCAACGCCTCCACTACAAGCCCGGCCTTAACATCCGGTCACGCAAACGTGGTGTTTGCGGCATCGAAGTATTAATGCTGCGGGGACCACCG